>NW_006408534.1:25509113-25511727 GCF_000296735.1 Chrysochloris asiatica
TTTGAAGAGGCTGCTCTTTCCTAGTTTATTTTTGAGTGCCTTCCAACCTGAGGGACTCATCTTTCCCTACTATATTTGACAGTAATCTGGTACTTGTCATCATTTTTCAATATTCAATATTCTAGTGTATCTGACAGTGTTCCATTGCTATTGTAAGGTTTTCAGTTGTTAAATATATAAAAGTAGTCCATCTCTTCTTATTGTGTCTTAATCCTGGGAGGATTTTTGTGTTGTTGTTTTTTTTTGCATTGAGGTGCACTCCATACTGAAGGCTGTGATTATTGATCTTCATTAGTAATATTTTAAGTCCTCTTCTCTTTCAGCAAGCAAGGTTGAATCATCTGTATATCACAGGTTGTTAATGAGTCTTCCTCCCATCCTGACATCATGTTCTTCTTCATATAATCCTTAGTACTGTTGTTATTGTTAAGTGCCACCAAGTCAGTTCTGACTCAATTCTTCCCTGTTTCAGATATCTTATGAGTTTGAACCTCTGAACTTGTGTTTCAAACACACCTTCTGGTCCTGATGCTTATCCTATAGAGTTACTCCAAGACTCCATAATTTTCAATAGAAGGGTAAAATGATTTACATTCCCCAACCCTTAGACTCACTTTCTTTATGTGGAAGTAAAATGGTGTGAGGACTATAGGAGATGTCCTAAAGATCAATAAAACAAAGTGTGTACTTTATAAACAGTAAAGGCCAGTGAAATTACATGTTTATTTTTCTCTACTTTATCAAATGTAATTGCCAGGAAGTCCTTTGTCTCCTATGTTAACTACGTGTTCATGTGAAGAGAACTGGAGTTAAGGGTAAGATATTGCACTGATTCCAAGGCCTGATTTGCAATAGTGACATTTTAGGTTAATATAAGTATTGCTTCTCAATAGTGTTGAGAAAACAGGTCTAGAGACAGATAATAATGTCTGTCAGTTGCAAAAGCATGATTTTAATTTTTAAGAATGAGTTCAGTACCTCTGGACTCAAGAATAAAATTGGGGAGAAAGAAGGGTGTGAATATTGATCAATCAATCTATGAACCCATTTCATTAGGAGGTTTGGAAAACAAAACTTAAACTATACCTTCACCTGTAAACCAAAGTGGATATTTGCAAGATTAAAAAAAAAATTAAACAATCCATGCTGAAGACATTCTACTGCATGATTTTTAAGTTCACTAAAAATTTGCTTAAGGTCTTGAATGACACAGAAACTCCTTTGAACTCTCTCTTTTATTTTGCATATATTTATAAAAACAGTGAGATAAATATTGCTGCTCACTATTACCCAAGAGCAATAATTTTCTCCAGCTGATTCCAAATGTGTTATTGGAAAAACTCCATGCATTTTGAGTATTTCTGATGAAGAACAAGCACTGCCCATTAAGCAACAGCTTGTGCTCAGACATGAGCTTTTGAGTTATTAGCAGACTTTCTACAGATGCCTTTACAGTTTATAAAAATCATCTATCTACTTCTGGAACATTTCATAAGGTTCTCTGGCTTAATAGAACTGTAGATGGATGGTCAAGGTCCAAGGATATAGTTGACTTCACACACATTCTACTAAAATTGTAGTTTTTACAATGGTATTAGGATTAGGAGCTGTGGTCCCCTCCTGGGCAACGGTACTGCGAGTGGACTTTCATCACAGAAGTATCATTGGTGATTTTAATCAGGAATGATGCAAATAAAAAGATCTTGTGGCTTTGGTGAAAAAATAGAAAATAAAATCATGGCTAATGAATGGATAGCCAGAGCCTTCCCACACAATCAAGTAGCATACACCTCTGAGGAGTCTTGTTTATATAGCAGAAACAAAGGCCTCTACTGTAGAGGATCTGCATAGTAAATGCAACCACTTTCAATGAAATGAAACAACAGCCTGTTATATTAGAATCTGGCAATACAAAGATGCACTGGATAATTATGTAATGACAAATTGTTGTTGTTAAGTGACACAGAATCAGTTTTGACTCATAGCAACCTTTTATAAGGTTTCTGAGGAGTGGCTGGTAAATTTGAACTGCCAACTTTGTGGTTCAAACCGATCTTGTGATCCAGTGAATTATCCCACAGTGCCACACCTGGACTCCAAATGACAAATAAGTCCAGATATAGTTCAAATGTAAATTAAATTTACTGTATTTCCTATTGTGGCAGCTACTGTGCTGCTAGGATAACAGTAGCACCTCCCCCTCACCTTTCTACTGAATTTTCCCAATTACTCTAAATATTGCCTCAGTCACAATATGTCTAAGTTATATTCTGTATTTTGTGCATACAAGCATGTAAGAAAATTAACTCGGTTTCCTTCAACTTGTTAGAATTTTTCTACTGACTTATTAGACACATATGTAGATGTTCATGATCTGATATTAAGATTTTTAAATATAAAGCCCACCACTAGTCTGTCACTTTGTCTTACCATGGTAGCTTGCATGCTGCTTTGATGATGAAAGCTCTGATACCACCAGTATCTTAAGTACCAGCAGGGTCACCCGTGGTGGACAGGTTTCAGCTGACTTTCCAGACTAATACAGAATAAGAAGGAGAGGTGGACTACTTTTAATGTTTAACAATGGAAAAAACTTGAAATAGCAGTGGAACAC
>NW_006408534.1:25512307-25522034 GCF_000296735.1 Chrysochloris asiatica
AGCCTGACTCATTGATTGGAAAATATCTATATATCTACAAAGAAAACCAGTTAATACTATTATTCAAATTTATGCACCAACCACTAAAGCCAGTGATGAATAAATTGAATAATTACATCAATTTCTTCAGTTTGAACTTCAACAAACATGCAATCAAGGTGTATTGGTAATTACTGGTGATTTGAAAGCAAAGGTTGGAAACGAAGAGGAAGGATCAGTAGTTGGAAAATATGGCTTTGGCGATAAAAGTGATGCTGGAGGTGGAATGGTAGAATTCTGCAGGACTAATGATGTATACATTACAAATACATATTTTAAACAACATAAAAAATAACCATAAACATGGACCTCACCAGATGGAATACACAGAAATCAAATTGATATTTGTGAGAAGAGATGGTGGAAAAGCTCCATATCATCAGTCAAAATAAGATCAAGGGCAGAATGTGGAACAGATCATCAGTTGTTCATATGCAAATTCATCTTAAGCTAAAGTAGCCTAGAACAAGTCCATGAAAACCAAAATAGGTCTAAAACATATCCCACCTGAATTTAGAGACCATATCAGGAATAGATTTGATGCACTAGACATTAATGACTAAAAACCAGAAGAGATGTAGATTGATAAAAAATTGGAAGCAAGCAAAAGGTCATTAAGAAGACAGGGAAGAAAGATAAAACCAAAATGGATGTCATAAGAGACTCTGAAACTTGCTATGCAACGTAGAAGTACTAAAGTAAATGGAAAAAATGACAAGGTAAAATCGCTGAGTAGAAAATTTCAAAGGGTAGCCTTAGAAGACAAACGTCAACTATTATAATGAAACGTACAAAAATCTGGAGTTAGAAAACCAAAAGGTAAGAGCCTGCTCAGCATTTTTCAAGTTTAGGGAACTGAAGAAAAAAAATTCAAGCCTCAACTTGCAATATTGAGGTTTCTCTGGCAAAAGAATGATAAAGAGATCATAAAAAGAAGATGGAAGGAATATATAGTCACCGTACCAAAAAGAAACTGTCCATGTCCCATCATTGCAAGTGGTAGTATATAACCAAGTTTCAGTGGTACTGAAAGACATCCAATGTTCACTGAAGGCATTGACAAAGAACAGGGCTCCAGGAATTGATGGAATGATACAAATTGAAATCTTTTAACAAACTCAAGCAGCACCGGAGGCACACACTCATCTATGCCAAGAAATTTGGAAGACAGCTACCTGCCAATTGATTGGAAGAGATCCATATTTGGGTTCATTCCAAAGAAAGGTTATCCAACAGAATGAAGAAATCATTGAAAAATATTATTGATGCTGCATGCAAGTAAAAATTTAACAAAGATAATTTAAAAATGACTACAATGGTACATTGACATGGAACTGCCAGAGGTTCAAGGTACATTCAGACAAGGATGTGAAAAAAGGGTTATCATTGCTGATGTCAGATGTGTCTTGGCTGAATGCAGAGTATATCAGAAAGACATTTACCTCTGCTCTAGTGACTATGCAAAGGGTTTTGACTGTGTTGATCATGAGACACTATGGACAACATTGTGGAGAGTGAGTATTCCTGTACTCATTATAGATCAAGAGGCAGTCATTTGAACAGAATAATAGTACACTCAGTAGTTTAAAATTAGGAAAAGTATGTGCCAGGGTTGTATTCGTTCACCACACTTATTTTATCTGTATGCTGAGCAAAGACTCACAGAACTAGTAAGAACATGGCATCAGGATTTGGAGGAAGACAAACTAGCACCCAGCGATATGCAGATAATACAACCTTGCTTGCTGAAAGCAGAGAGGATTTAAAATACATACTAATGAAGATCAAAGACCACAGCCTTCTGTATAGGTTGTACCTTAATGTGAAGAAGACAAAAATCCTCCCCACCAGACTAATAAATATCATCATGATAAATGGAGAAAAGATAGAAGTTGTCAAAAACTTCAGTTTGCTTGGATCCACCATCAAGAGTCATGGAAGCAGAAGTCAAGAAAAAATTTAAAGTATTGCATTAGGCAAATCTGCTGTTCAAGACCTCTTTAAAGTGCTCACGAGCAAAGATTTCAGCTTGAGGACTAAAGTGCACTTGACCCAAACCATGATATTTTCAATAATCTTACATGCATGTTAAAGATGGACAATGTATAAGGAAGACTCTCAAAAATTGATGTATTTGAGTTATGGTGTTGGAGAAGAGCGTTGAAGATGCCATGCATGGCCTGCTTCAAAAACAAACAAATCTGTATTGGAAGAAGTACGACTAGATAGCTCCTTAGAGACCAGGATGGCCAGACTTTGTCTCTCATACTTCAGACATGTTGTCAGGAGTGGGGGACCATTCCTGGAGAAAGACGTTATACTTGGTAAAGTGGAGGGACAGTGAAAAATAGGGAAAACCCCCAATGATCTAGATTGGCACAGTAGCAGCAACAATGGGCTGAAGTGTAGCAGCAATTATGAGGATGGCACAGGACCTGACAGTGTGTCATTCTGTTGTACATAGAGCCTCTAAAGATTGGAACTGACTTGATGGCACTTAACAACAACACCACAATAATATGACAGCTGAAAGAGACAAAAAAAAAAAGATACTCCCATAAAATTGACAGAGTATAGTACTGAGGATTCCTGAATTTGGGTATCTAGACTCCCAAACTGTGAGAGAATACATTTATTTTCTTTGAAGCCACTCACTTTGTGTATTTTGATGTGAAAACCATATGAAAGAAACTGAGATAACTCTGATTTTGTAATTATTTACAGTACCCAGTTTTTGTTTTTTTTAAAATATATGTTAAATTATTAATAATGAAATGTGGTAGCATCTTTGTAAAACTGGCAGAGGGGGAATATCTGATTTCACAGGGGGAAGAAGGAATCACCATCAGCAGCATCACTTACCTCAGACTGATTTCTATGAGTTACTAGATTTGCCTCCCCCTTCCACTTCTTGACAAATTCTGAGAGAGCTATCTCTCCCAAGACATTCTGTTTCTCCGATTGCATTTGATAGTTCACTGCAATGGCCATACAGAACTGAGACAATATTTCCGACTATGCTGTTATTACAGTAGTTTACAAGTTACATTTCAAGATCAGAAATGTTGAAGATATACAGTTGCTTGGTCGGAACGACCTTTTCCTAGTCATGCCCACAGTCAGGCTTCTTTCTGGCCTGTGTCATCTTTGCTTAGGTAATTTTACAAAGTACCTTTAGTGTTGCTGAGAAATGCCCAAAGGACTAGTTTGGTCATTATTAGTATTTTTTCTGCAATAAGCCTCAGGCTGAAGGTATTCAAGTTTACTCACTCCACGGACCAGAAAGTTCTGTTTCATGCCCAGACTTTTGGTTCTGTTGCTGCCACTCCTCAGGTGTTACAGCTCTGTCTCCTGAGGTTCAGTCACTATGCAGGGATATCTGGGTCCAAGGTACATGCTCCATTCTTATTGGCAATGGAATCCCACCTTCTGTTGCTGAGATGGCTCATTTTATGCCTCAAGACGTCAAAATTGTCCAATCCCCACTTAGCGTTCCAAGTGTTCACAATTAGCCCTATTAAGTCACTCAAAAAAGGAATCCTATAATCCTATCAGCATCATCCATCACGTTCTCATACCCAGACACATCAAGAAAAAGTCATTGGGGTGGGAGGAAGTTCAAAGACTCTGATTAGAAAAACCTTATCAATTAATTCACTGTGTCACAGTTTCTCTCCACTTTGGTTAGACAACCAAGAGTGCATTTTCAAGTCTCATAGCATTATTATTTTTCATTCCTCCATTGGATGTGAGTGTTGTACTTCAGAGGCCATAGTTACAAAATCAAACCAAGACAGACATCTCTTTTGGGAAGACTTGGGCTTTTCTTTCATATCCCCAAAGCTAATCAAGACTAAATAAGAAAATAGTTGGCTTCAACTTTATGTCTCAAATTTATGAAGCTATCCTGAGCTGTGTATTCATGTGTCCTTGGTAATGCAGGGCTTAGTATGGATCAGATATCTGCTTTACCTGGTCTGTCTGACTACAATAATCACGTTCACCATGTAATTGTTAAGTTTGTCTTTGCTTGTGTGCTGTTTATATACATTTTCAGAAAGCTTGTTAAGGCCCAGCCATAAATAAAACAATATTGCACACAAGGACTTGAAAAATTCAACATTTATGAAGCTCCAGATGTAAGAGCTGAGGGAATTCAGAGTGAAATATTTAATTACTTCATCATTGAAAACTAATTACCAATTGGGGAGTGTTTTAATTTGTGGGACATAGATTGATTAGCAGGATCACCAAAGTTCTAGTTTCCTTACTACTGATTACATCTTTCATAGAAGAAAAATGGGTTCGTTTTTAACAAGCTGGAGTCAAACTAGAGACAAGCAGGGTTACTGAAGAGTGATTGCATGGATTAGTGTTATTCAATAGGCAAAGGGGTATTGAGTTAATTTTTTTTTTCCTCATAGACTATTAGAGATAAATTTTACATTTGGGATTTACTCTTCTGTTGCAGGCAATGCTGATTTTTCTCAAGCAGGAAGTTAATTTGTTTGGTCCAGAAAATGTTTCAATCAATGTAATATATGTTATGTGACCTTGGACCCTGAGGCTGTATAGTTTTGTCCCAGATGCTTGATGCAGATGTATATTTGAAGACCAAGTTTGGAAAATTAGGACCTCTCTAGAAACTTTTTAACACTGAGACATAAGGACTGTGGGCTCATGATGTAGCACCATGATCAACAGGAGTCAGATTCTGAGAGGTAGAGATTTGCTGGAATCCTTTTTGAGGGGAGTGTAGGTAGATGTTGTATTGTTTAGCGCCCATATTCCCAGACTTGCTTCTCCTCAGGATATCTCCACATCACACCCTTTCCCATCTCAATTTTGTACTCCAGAAGGAATCTGTTGTTAGTCACAGACATTTGCACCAGTACGTCCCCTGATCGCTCTTTAAGATAAAAAGAATCTAAAGAGGGGTGGGTAGTGGTTTCTGAAATAACACTGTACAGGCAGACATGGTATTTCCATTAGTGTGAAGGTTGTTGCTGGGGTTAACATTAAAAGTAGCCTGACACTGTAGAAAAATGCTGGCAACGTGACAGGAGATCTGGATTCTAGTTCTGGGTCTGCCACATTTTATATGTTTGTTGTTGTGGTTAAGTGCCATCAAGTCAGTTCCAACTCATAGCAACCATGTATAGGGTTTCCAAGGAGTGACTGGTGGGTTTGAACGGCAGACCTAGTGGTTAGCAGTCCAGTGCTTATCTTACAGAGCCACACCAGCGCTGGGATACAAAACTTGATCCATTTGAGTTCATTTCTCTTTTAGATATGAGGATAATATTAAATAGGGAATGTGAAAGGACACTGAAAGGTTTAAAATATTGTTCAGATTAGAATAATTATTCTAATTGCATTTGTTAGTATGATTGATCATTTGAATGCTATAAGTGGTTACTTAGAACAAGAGCAAGACTTATTCTTTCCTTCCTGTTTTCACTTCATACTGGAATCAGGATTTCTATTTTGAGGTGGAGGCAAACTAGTCCATTAGTCAGAATGACCTTCCTCCAGGCAAGTGTATTATTCTCTAGGGTTGAGGTTGTTGCAAAATTTTCTCAGAGTAGTCGCAAACCCTCTGATTTGGATGGCTGGAGACAAGGATTTTGAAACAACTTGTCTTTCACCTATCATGGCCAGTGTGAGTATAGCCCACCACTTACCTGGCTTACTGGATTTCCCCAAGTTGTCTCTGAAAGACTATATGCCAGGCCACTACCCAGTTGCCTTAGAGCCGATTCCTCTTCATAGTGGCTCTCCCTGTTTCAGAGTAGAGCTGTGCCCCAGAGAGTGTTCATGGGTGTGACCTTTCAGCGGCAAATTTCCATGCCTTTCTTTGAACATGTGTCTGGATGGATTTGAACCATCAATCTTTTGGTCCGTAGCCCTGTGCTTAACTTCATCGCCAAGGAACTCTCATGCCAGTATGATATGTGTGATACCATAGATGTGTGTGATGAATGAATGAATGAGTAGAATCACTATGGTCTTGAGGAAGAAAGGGATTTAAGTTTGAAAATTTCACATATTATTTTGTCATGATTTTTTAGGACTGATTTTAACTTTAATGGGAGTATAGTAAAAGGAATCCAAAGGGAAATCTATGGGGAAGTAGACAGGGCAAAGGTATTGAATTACTCCTAAAATATGTCTTTCCACAACTTTAACCTCTACAACAAAGATGTCTTCTTGATGTTCTAACTGTTGCCACTGCCACCAAGCTGATTCTGACTCACAGCGACCCTGTATAGGGTTCCCCAGGAGCAGCTGGTAAGTTTGAACCACTGACCTTGTGGTTTACACTGAACTTGTTGGACCAGTGCTTTATCCCACAGTGTGACACAAGGACTCCATATATAGGTATTGTTGTTAAGTGTCTTCTAGCCAGTTTCAACTCATAGAGACCCTGTATAGGGTTTCCAAGGAGCAACTGGTAAGTTTGAACCGCTGACCTTGCTGCCCAAACCGACTTTGAGGGCGAGAGCTTATCCTTTGGCATCATACCAGGACTTCACATATATATGCTGGTGTGGAGCTTTAGGATAAGCATTGCTGGCAAAGTCAGTTTGAACTGCAAGGTTGGCGATTCAAACTCACCAGTTATTCCTCAGAAACCCTATACATGGTCTCTATGAGTCAGAAAAAATTTGATGGCACATAATATCAACAACAATATATATATATACACACACATATACATGGGGAGGGCGATGGCTCCATACAACACAATAAGTGATAAGCACTGGACTAAAAGTCACAAGGTACATGGTTAGAGCTGCTAGCCATTCCTCAAGAGACATATGAGGCTTTCTATTTCTGAGAAAATTTAAAATACCTCAGAATCCCTATACAGGATTGCTATAAGTTGGTTCAGACTTGATGGCACTTAGCACCAACAACACACACACATATATGTTGTTGTTGTTAAGTGCTGTCGAGTCTATTCTGACCCGTGCTGGTGAGCTTGAACTGTCGACCTTCCAGTTAAAACAGCTTTGCAGTCTGATGCATTAACCCACAGCGCCACACCAAGACTTAAGATATGTGAATATATATATATGTATGTATGTATAAATGTTGTACAAATGCTGTATATACATACATTTTCCTTTGCTTTCTTTTTCTTTTCTTTCTTCTTCTTTTTGTTCTTACACTGATTTTGCTTTTTTCTAGGGAACCCAGCCTTAGATACTCTTTTTTAATAGAAAACCTGAACACCCTGGGGATGGATGTTGGGTATGGGTAAAGAGAAATACTATTCTTAGTTCTTAACTTCATAAAAGCAAAATTATCATTATAATCCTATCAATTTTGGAGAACCTACTATTGTACTATGTCACAAAGGATCGTTTTGAGTTGGAATTGACTCTACAGCACACAACAACTATTGCCCTGCAGAGGAGCTAGCAATTCACCGACAATTATCTCATATAATCTTCACAATTGTCTGTAAATTTGTTATAGTGTGGTGCCTTGTATGTTACTATGATGCAAGAAGCTTTGCCACGGGTATTTCAAATATCAGCAGGGCCACCCATGGTTGGCAGGTCTCAGAAGTGCTTCCAGACAAAGACAGACTAGGAACTAGGAAGAAGGAACACTTCTGAAAAAGTAGCCACAGAAACTAGTCCAGGAAGAGGATCCCTCAGGTTGAAAGGCATTTAAAATATAATTGGGAAGAGCTGCCTCCACAAGAGTCAACCTTCGTGATGATGACAGGCCTAAGCTTTTGGGATCTTCATTTACTGATGTGGTATGATTCAAAAGGAGAAGGAACAGCTATAACAACCATTAATAATCAGAAAATGGAATGTGCAAAGTATGAGTCCAAGAAAATTTAAAATCATAAAAATACAAAGGAATGCATAAAGATTGTTACTGCTTTGTTGTTCAGTGCCTTCTAGTAGGTTCTGACCCACTGTGATCTTATTTAGTGTCTTAGGTGCTTATGGTGGGTTTGAACTACCCATCTTTCAGTTAGTAGTCCAGTGCTTATCCTACAATGAAATGGACTAATATTTGTCATTTTGAATCGAAATTGAAAACAAATGGCATTATATTCATTAATTGTCAAAAGGAACATTTCCATATTTATCTTGAAGTACAGTATATGATAGAATAATAACCATATGGCTACAAGAAAGACCAATTACTATGACCATTATGAAATTTGTATACCAACCACTAAAGCCCATGATAAAGAAATTGAAAATTTTGATCAAACATGCAATTATAAGGCATTGATAATTGCAGGTAATTGGAATGCAAAAATTGGAAACAAAGAAAAGGATCAGTAATTGGAAAATATGATTTTAGTGATATAAATGACTCTGGTGATCACATGACAGAATTTAGCAAGATAAGTGCCTTATTCATTGGAAATAACAGTTTTTCACCAATAAATGGAGACTATGTAAGTGGACCTTTCCCAATAGAGTATGCAAGAATCAAATCAATTACATTTATGGAAAGAGATGATGGAGAAGCTCAATATTATATATATGTATAAACAGGGCCAAGGGTTGATTATGGAACAGGCCCTCAATTGCTCATATGCAAGTTCAGGTTGAAGGAGGAAACATTAAAACAAGTCCACAAGAGCCCAAGTAAAATCTTGAGTATATTCTACCTGAATTTGGAGACTAACTCAAGAACAGATCTGATGCATTCAATGACTAATCATTGATGCACTAATGACTGAAGACCAAAGGAGTTGTAGAATGACCTCAGAATATCATATGTGAAAAAACCAAAAGGTCATTAAGAAGACAGGAAAGACAGAAAAAAACAAAATGGTGTCAGAAGAGACGCCAAAACTGACTTTTGAATGTAGAGAAGCTAAAGCAAATGGAAGAAATGAAGTAAAAGAGCTGAACAGAAACTTTTAAAGGACAATTTTAAAAGATAAAGTATTATAAAGAAATGTGAAATGGTGCAGTTAGAAAACGAAAAAGGAAACACTTGACATTTCTCAAGCTTAATGAACTGAAAAAAAAAAAATTCAATTCTTGAGGTAAAATATTGAAGTATTCTGTGGCATACTTTAGAATGATGCATGAAGCATCAAAAGAAGGTAGAAGGTTTACACAGTCACTGTACCAAGAATAATTTGTCAACATTCAACCATTTCAGGAGGTAGGATATTATCAAGAACTCATGGTAATGAAGGAAGATGTTCAAGCAAAACTGAAGATATTGGTGAAAAATAGGCTTCAGGAATTGACAGAGCACCAATACAAATGGTTCAATAAGTAACTGCAACCTTGTAATTGCTTACTTGTCTATGTCAAGAAATTTGGAAAACATTTACCTGGCCAATCTAATGAACAAGATCCATATTAGGGTTTATGCAAAGAAAGGTGAACCAACAGAATTCAGAAATCACCAGGCAATATAATTAATATTACATGTAACTAAAATTTTGCATAAGATAATTCAAAATCCAGTTGCAGCAGTGTGTCTACTAGGAACTGTCAGAAATAGATTCAGAAGAGGACATGGAACAACAGACATCAGTGCTGATGTCAGATGGATCTTGGCTAAAAACCAAGAATATAAAAATATTTACTTGTGCTTTATTGACTATGCAAAAACATTTGGCTGTGTGGATCATAATCAACTATGAATAACATTGTGAAGAATGTGAATTCCAGAACATTTAATCTTG
>NW_006408534.1:25522474-25529947 GCF_000296735.1 Chrysochloris asiatica
TATCTATCTATCTATCTATCTATCTATCTATCTATCTATCTATCTATCTATATCTATATGAAGAATTCCGCAAAAGGATTGGTGAGAACTCATTAACAACCTGCAGTATGCAGGTGACGTAACCTTGCTTACTGAAAGTGAAGAGAACTTGGAGTGCTTACTGATGAAGATCAAAGAATACATGCTTTGTTGTGGATTACAATTCAATATATATATAAAAAAATAATCCTCACAACTGGACTTTATCAATAACAGTATCATGATAAGCTGAGCAAATATTGAAGTTGACAAGGATTTCACTTTATTTGAACTTTGAGTCAACACTCTTGGAAGTAGAAGTCAAGAAATCAAGCAGTCAAGCAATGGTGTATTGCATTGGTAAACTGCTGCAAAAGACCTCTTTAAAGTGGTAAAGAGCAAAGATGTCGCTTAAAATAAAGGACTATGGTGGGATTGACCCAAAGCTTTGTATGTATAATTGCTTCATATACATGTGAACGCCAGACAATGAATAATGAATAATGGAGAACAATTGGTACATTTGAATTATGGTGTTGATGAAGAATACTGACTATACCAAAGATGCCAGAAGAATAAAGAAGTCTGTCTTTTAAGAAGTACAGTCAGAATGCTTCTTAATAGCAAGGATGAGGCAACTTAATCACACATATTTTGGGCATGTTATCAGGAGGGACCAGTAGAGACTGGAGAAGGACATCATGTTTGGTAAAATGGAGGTCAGTGATAGAGGAAGACCCTCAGTGAGATGGATTGGCAGTGACTGTAACGTTGGGCTCAAATATAACTATTGCAAGGAAGATACAGGACCAAGCAGTGTTTCTTTTTGCTGTATATAGGAATCTATATGTGTCTGAACTGACTTGGCAGTACCTAACAACAACATCAGTCTTCACAATAACACTATAATACAGATTCTATTATTACTTCAATTTTATAGGAGAAGGGATTGTTTATCACAGCTAAATAATTTATTTAAGGTCCCTCTTGATGGAGCTCTGTAGGATAAGCACTAGACTGCGAAGTCGATTTGAATTGCAAGGTCGATGGTTCAAACTCACCAGCCACACCCCGGAAACCCAATATAGGGTTACAATAAGTCAGAACTAACTCAACAAAACTTAACAACAACAACACAACTTGTGTTAATGCTGACACCGAAGTCCTGGCCACTTAACTCCAAAGCCTATGTTCTTTTTTGGAAAATTTTTATTGTAAATTGAGTGAAGGCTTACAGAGAAAATCATCAGTTTTACATTCAACAAATCATATACTCCAGAACCTATGTTCTTAATCCCTGCTTGGTCTGCCTCCCATCTATCTACACTGCCCACCAGGGCCCAGCATCTGCCTCAGTCCCCCAAGAGGGAGACCACTTCCTTTGAAAACAGTGGTTTGCGTTGTCATTTCTCTTTAATCACTGGCAATGAGTGGACTGTAACACGTGCACTTGTCAAAGGCTATTACTACATGTCAGCAAGTGATGATGTGTTGACAAGTTCACCAAATGTCCAATGCATTTACTGGTAGGGGAGAGTGAGAGCATGGGTTATAAACTTTAGGAGGGCAGGGGCATGTTTTCTTTGAATTTTCTCTGGATCATGTTGAACTTGGCACTTCAGAGAGCCAACAAGCCATTTAATAAATGAAAAGGTGATTTGATTCTGTATTTTCCAGTTAGGTTAAAGGGACAAACAGAAGGCATTTGACTGGCATAAAGATGGTGTATATTACCTCCTTGGCCTTATTAAACTGCTTCTTGAAGAGCACAGGAATGAACTATGCACTGGGACTTTTTTTTGTAGAAATCACACCCACAGAACAAAGAAACAGGGGCTACCCACTCTGGCAGATGATGAGGTCTAGAATGGCACTCTGCCCAGAGTACTTACTTCCTTTTCAACTTCCAAACGTGAGAATCTTTCCTTTACTTAAGATCCTGTTTCTAGAAAACTCCTTATAATAGGCAAACATGTTGTTTGGAAGGAAACACAGTAACTTGTAAGAAGGCTTTTGTACTTGAGTTCTGGGTAGTTTGTGACAGCTAACAGGACAAGGACTGTTGGGAAATGATATGGGGAAGTGGAGGTGTAAGAGAAATGAGGTACAATGGTGATTCAATGGTAGAAGTCTTGCCTTCCATTTGGGAGACCGAGGTTTGATTCCTAGCCAACGCATCTCACAGGCAGCTACCACCCATCTGTGAGTGGAGGCTTGCATGTTGCTATAATGTTGTTGAATATATTTCAATGGAGCTAATGGACTAAGATAAACTAACCAGAAATATCTGGCAATCTATCTTCATTGGGATTTAGCCAGTCAAAATAATCTGATACACAACTGATTATAGGGATGGTGTAGGATAGGGCAGGGTTTTGTTACGTTATTGTGCATGGGATCACCATGAGTCAAAGACAGTTAAAAGCACAAGATGGGGAGAAAAAGATTCTTGACAATGGAATGCTGTGAGAGAAAGGCATATAACCTTATTGTTTGCTGTATAGGCTGGCTTGGGCAACTGTCCTCTCTCTGAAGACAGTGCTTACCTCTGTATTCTTCCAGCATCTGGTTCAGGGTTGACATGGGAAAAGATGTTCAATAAGATTGAGTGGACAATCTGACTGCAGTACGAGTGAAAGACTAAGCAGGTAGACATTTCCTTGAGTCTGTCATTATAGGAGGCATGGGTGAAAGGATCACCAGAGTCTGAATAGAAAATAAGAAACAGAGCAGGAGTTTACTAGGACAGATGGAGTGCACAGTCACATGCCAGGTCTGGAGGAGGATACAGCAAGCTTCCTGGGGAGTTGGGGAGACTTGTTACATTACAAATCAAGAGCATGACACTCAATATGTTTATGTTTACATGATATAAATAGATATCATATGCTTCCTGAAAAGGTATTCTGGGCCAAAATGCATAATCCAAATCTAACATAAGAGCCCAAACTCACTTGTCTTCAAAATATCAGTAATGCAATGAATGAGCTGGCATGGGATCCTGGGAGGAAGACTTGAAAAAGAAGGGAAAAAAACCAAAGATCTTTTGCTATAAAAGATTGTTGTTATTGTTGTTAAGTGCCATCAAGTAGGTTGTGACTTGTAGCGACCCTTTTTCTTTATAAGGTTTCTGAGACAGTACATCTGTACATCCTTAAGGAATCAGAAAGCTTCATCTTTCTCCCATGTAACAGCTGGTGAGCTTGAACCACTGACTGTTATGTTTGCAGTTTAGTGTTTACAAAACTCCTAGTCAGATAATTAGCAAAATATTAATCCAATATATAGATTAGATATAGATCACTGAAAATTCTGATTCTGATCATTGCACTGTGATTGTGTAAGAGAAAGGATCCCTGTGGCTAGTGTTTAAACTTGGTGATTTGAACCCACCAACTGCTCTAAGGAAGAAAGTTGTGGCAGACAGCCCTATAAAGATTAGCCTGTTGCTGTTGACTTGATTCCAAACTGTCCTATAGGGTTTCTAAGGCATACCTCTGGAAGGACTAATCTTCATGGAAACAGATTGCCACATATTTTCCATGCTTCGTGGTTGGTTGGTTCAGATCACTCACCTTTCAGTTACCAGTTGAGCACTTACACACTGTGCCACAGAGGGATCCTTTTGTAAATACTACATCTTTGAAAAACCCTATTGGGCAGTTCAACTCTGCCCTATAGCATCACAGCAAATCAGAATTAACTTTATAATAATAGGTGTGGTGTTTTAGGTGTAACAGAATATTCTTATTTATAGGGAATGTACAGAGGGATTTTGTCATAAAGGGAGCTCCTGTCTACAAGTTACTCTCAAAAGGTACAGAAAAAAACGTATATAAAAAAACCACATATATTATCTAACTAGAGAGAGAAGGAAGAGAAATAATGATAAAATAGTTGTATTAAAATGCTAAATTTGTGGAATTCTATGTACTATTTTTGTAATGCTTTGATAAGCCTGAAATTACTTCAAAATTAAAAACTATATATATGTATATTCCTGCATATGAGAAGTAGTATAGTAACTAAGGACACAACCAGAATTCCTGGGTCCAAATTGTGAATAGCACTTATAAGCTGCTTTACTTTTTAAGTAAGCTTTCAGAGTCTGAATAATGTGAGAAGATGCTAATACCTACTACATTGATTAGTTGTGAGAATTAAATGAATTATAACATGTGACAAGCTTAGAACAATTTAATGTAATAAATGCCAGCTCTTATTATATTACATAATAGATTCCTGGTGTGGCACTGGTCTGTGAACCACAAGGTCAGCAGTTCAAACTCACCAGCTGCTTCTCGGAAACCCTATATAGGGTCACTATGAGTTGGAACTGATTCAAAGGCACTTAACAACAACATTATACTATATGGTGGTGGTGGTTATGTGCCGTAGAGTTGGTTCCAACTCATAGTGACCTGTACAGAATTTTTGAGGCTGTAAATCTTTACAGGAACAGAAAGCCTCATCTTTCTCCTGCAGAACAGCTATATAGCGCCATATATAATTAATGTTGTTGTTAATTGCTGTTGAGTTAGTTCCAACTCATAGCCACCTTATATAGGGTTTCTGAGGAATAACTAGTGGGTTTGAACCTCTAACTTTGTGGTTAGTATTCCAGTGCTTATTCTACAGCAACAACCAGGGGTACATATGATTAATGTTGTTGTTAAGTGCTGTCAAGTTAGTTCTGACTCATAGGGTCCCCGTATAGGGTTTCCAAGGAGCAACTGGTGAACAGCGGTTCAATTCTGCCTTGTAGTCCAGCACATTAGTCTGAAGTGCCACACCAGGACTCCTATAATTAATAGTAGTGGGTGAGTTAATTAAATGTTTGACCAAATATGACAGGCTAATTTTAAAGTTGACAATTCTGTGGTGCTGAGGGTTAATGTGCTAGACTGCAAAGTCAGTTTGAATCGCAAGGTCAGTAGCTCAAGCTCACAAGCTGCTCCTCGGAAATCCTATACAGGGTTGTTATGGGTTGGAACCAACTCGATGGCGCTTAACAAAAACAACGTTTGATTACAGAGCATATAACCCAAACTCAGATCTATTGCCATTGAGTCAATTCTAACTCACTGCAATCCAGTAGGACAATACAACTGCCCAATAGGGTATCTAAGGCTGTACTGGTATGGTGCTATGGGTTAATGTGCTGGATTGCAAAGTCGGTTTGAACTGCAAGATCAGTGGTTAAAGCCCACCAACTGCTTCTTTGAAACCATATACAGGGTCGCTATGGGTTGAAATCGACTGGACAGCACTTAACAACAACAATCATTATGGGGGAAATCCTGGTGTTGATACTGAACTGTTAACCACAAGGTTGGTGGTTCAAACTCACTAGTTGCTCCTTGGAAACCTTTTGCTGGGTCACTATGAGTTGGAACCAACTCAATGACACTTAACAACAACAATCTTTAAGGTAGCAGATTGTCACATCTTTTTTCTGTGGGGTGCTGGTGGTTTTGAATAGCCAGTCTTTCAGTTCTTCGTCACATATTGTGCCACCAGGACACATACAGAGCACAAGTTGCTGTTGTGTGTCATCCAGTCATTCCAATTCATAGTGATTCTATAGAAGTTTTTCCAAGGTGAGTTTGAACTGCTGACTTGCAGTTAGCAGTCCAGTGCTTATCCTAGAGCTTCACAGCAGGGCTCACAGAGCACATTGTTGTTTTTGTTAAGTGTCATCGAGTTGGTTTCAATTCACAGTGATCCTGTATAGGGTTTCCAAGGAGCAACTGGTAAGTTTGAATTGCCTATCTTGTGGTTAGCAGTCCAGTACTTATACTACAGTGCCACATCAGGACTCCACAGATCACATAATAGATACATAATATTTGCTTACCTACTGACTACAGGAACATAGCATTTTATAATAGTCAATGTGATTCGCATATTTAATTATTTTAGTAACTCCATGAAGTACAACAGCAAGAATTATGCCCTCATTGTATAAACCTATAAACTGAGGCCAAAGAAATTTAAGAGATTACCTGCCCACCCTATGAGATAACTGGTAGATCTTGGAGCTAATCTTGGAGTCCCTGTTGTGGTGGTGGTTGTTTTAAATTGGTGCTGATTCATGGTGATTCTGTACAGCAAGGGAGGGGAACATTTTTTTTCTGCCAAAATTTATATCATTCATGCACCATGTAGAATTGTCAACTTAACCCCCTGCTATATTTGGTCAAACATTTAATTAAGTAACCCCACCTGGTGTGGTGCTGTGGGTCAATGTGCTGGACTGCAAAGTCACTTTCAACCACAAGATCAGCTGTTCAAGCTTATCAGCTGCTCCTTGAAAACCCTATAAAGGGTTGCTATGGGTTGGAACTAACTCAACGGCACTTAACAAGAACAAATGTGATGTCTGGAGTCCTAGCGTGCTGTTGTGGGCTAATATTCTGGACTGTAAGTTTGGTTTGAACCAAATGTCAGCAGTTCAAGCTCACCAGATGCTCCTTGGAAACCTTATACAGGGTTGTTGTGGATCGGAACCAACTCGATGGCATTTAACCACAATAACAATGAGCCAGACCAAATGGTTTCAAGGCATTATACAGCCCTTGCGCTGGACATTCCCCACCCCAGCTGTATAGGGTTTCCAAGGAATGGCTGGTGGTTTTGAACTGCCAACCTTGTGATTAGCAGTCCAGTGTTCATTCCTACAGCACCACACTAGGACTTCCTGGATGGTATAAATGTTTAACATACTCAGCTGAAAGATTAAGACTACTCAGAGGTGCTTGAGGAGCTCTGGTAGCATAGTGGTTACGAATCGGGCTGTGAACCTTAAGACCAGCAGTTGGAAACTACTAGCCGCACCACAGGAGAAAGATGAGGTGTTCTGCTCCCGTAAAGATTTACAACCTTGGAAACCCTGTTCAGGGTTGCTATGGGTCAGAACTGACTTGACAGCACTTAACAACAACAACAACAACAGAGGTGCTTCAGAAGAAAGGCCTAGTGAAAACAAGTCGTTGAAAACCCCATGAAGCATAGTTCTACTGTGACTCATGTGGGGCTTCTGTGACTTCGGGTTGACTTGGCAGCAACTGGAGCTGATCCCAGGTGCCCTGACAACAAATCCTGAAGGAAATTCTTTACGGCAGCTGCTGCCATTGTCACCTTCTCAGCTGGCTCTCTTTTATACTCTGTGAATGGAGGATTCCTTAGGATTGAGTGCATTCAAGGGAACTTCCATCATCCATATTGCTATCAGTTGTCAAAACTTTCTGGTGTGTGGTGTAAGTGTGAGGGAGTGTGTGTATTGGCATAGGGAGCCATGGATTCTCTAGTATTACTGACTGGTTTCTTAAAGCAGATATCAAGAATAGGCTAGTTCCTAATCTTGAGGATGAAAATACTTCCTAGCAGGAGAAATATGTTATAGATATCCTCAGTTGTTGTTAGGGGCCATCGAGTGCGACCTTATGCACAGCA
>NW_006408534.1:25530832-25532962 GCF_000296735.1 Chrysochloris asiatica
TTTAATTTTAGACCATTCAGTGTTCCTATGTTCTGTTTGAACAACTGCTTCTTGGTCCAGGTACAGATTCCTCATGAGCACAGTTAAGTGTTCCGGAATACTCATACTTCACAATGTTGTCCATAGCTTGTCATGATCCACACAATCAAAAGCCTTTACATAATCAATAAAGAAGTTGAACCACTCCTTGCCCTTTTGTAAGTGCACTCTTGCTTTATTAAATTTTTGCTGCTTTGTAATTGTGAAGTTTTCTTGTATACTTACTGTGTTTGTGGCTGCTGCTGCCTCACCATTCCAATGGGATCCATTATGTGCCCAATGCAGTATAAAGTTCCACCAGAACTTATACCAGTTCAGAGATGGTGGATCAGGTAGACGTGTAGTAAGGAGCCATCAGCAACAACATAGAATACCGGAGCAAGCAGGCTCAGGGGATGAACCACATATAAAAGAATATTTAGAAGGTTGGAAGTCTTACAGCTGGGTAATTTATAACAGAATCAAGAAATCCATTGCTTTCTAATTCAAGATGCTCAGCTGTTCCCGGAGCCACCATCTTGAGAGAGACCAAGTGGGGAAAGGTTCAGAACAGCCACACATGCTTGACAGACGGAGATACAGGTGTGGACAGTCTTTTTTTTTTTGGCATCTGTTCATTGGTCTCTCGCTGTCTGCGCAGCTCCATTCTGGTGACTAGAGGGGATTCCTGAGTGAATGAACACCTCGGCCCCACCCCTGGAGGGTTCTCCTACGCATGTGTACAGATCTCCTTGAGCTTCAAAGTGACAGTTTCCACTTAAAACCAAACAGTCATCACTCTTCTGTAAGTTTGCCATACTGTGGTGGCTTGTGAGTTTCTGTAATTCTGAAAGCTATGCCACTGATATTTTAAATACTAGCAGGGTCACCCATGGTGGACAGGTATCAGATAAGCTTCTAGACAAAGACAGACTAGGAAGAGTGACTAACTACTTCTGAGTATTTAGTCACTGAAAACCTTATGAACAGCAGTGATATCCTCAGAGAGGGTTTTATAATACAATGTATAGAGTGATCTTCATCTGAATGCCACATTCTCTGCCCATAACACAAGGCATGACTATATAGTTATATTGAATGTCAGGACATTCTAGAACCTGTAAATTCTTTCCAGAAGGAGTATTAAAGTTCCCTTAAAATTCAAACATTATCTCTCTCAGAAAAACAAAACAAAAAAAAAAAATGCAACAGAGGTCTTCTGAGAATTGATCCTCATCTGCATTTCAGAGAAACTAAAAGCTGATTCCTGCCTTATCATCTTCCATAGGACCTCCACCATGGAATTACTATAACCCCTCTTTAGCAATATTGGGTTGAAAGGGAAGTACCTCTCAATTTGTCAGGGATAATTGTAGCTTCCCTGCATTTGCCTATTGCTTAATGATTTACACAGCTTTATATTAGATGTTTCAATTTATTCTCTCAATAAGCATTGAGAGGTGGGAGAGTAGACACCATAATTGCTGTTGAGATGCTGATCAAAACAGAGGCTTATGGAAGCAAAACAAACAACCTACAAGTTGATGCTAGGAAATAGTATCTCTGCATCTGGTCCAGTGTCACTTGCTACATTGTCTCTCTTAATCCTTACTTTCCTATTTTGGAGCTTCTTTTATTCTCGACAGTGCTGCTTATCAATTATCCACACATTCATTGGCCTCCAGTTACTCATCCCAGCCTGGCTCATCCCACCATCATTTCAAGCTTTTCTATGTTATCTCACCCGTTGTAAGTCTGGAAGTGCTCAGGTTATGTGGAATCCCTCAGCTATTTGCTTGTAAGGATGGCAAATTGAAAGAATAAATCTTCTGCCAATATGATCACAAAATACATGGTAAAGCCCAGTTAAAAAATGATGGTGAATGTTACTTCTTTATTATTTCTGGAGAAAGTCTATTCCACATGTATTTCTAATTGAGAGCTGAAAATTCATTTGATCACAGTGAGTACCCACTGTGGGTTGTGCACTAGGTCCCTTTCTTACCTCCTCATTTAGGCGAGAGGCTCTGTGTTTGGAACTAAGAAACTATGAATACCATTTCACAGTACTTGTATTGAGTAAAGAGTTTTATTCCTATAAATATTTCCTTG
>NW_006408534.1:25534225-25535751 GCF_000296735.1 Chrysochloris asiatica
GGTATTTTGTGTTTTCAGCCAAGATCCATTGGACATCAGCAATGATACTCATTCTTAAAACTCAGCTCAGCTGTCATCTCCTCCAGAAAATCTTCTTGGACTGGATGAAAGGCCCTTTCTTTGCTGTTATAAGACCATGGGTTTTTGCATTGTTGCTGTTATTGTTAGGTGCCGTTCTAATAGACTCATAGCAACCCTATGTACAACAGAACAAAACAGTGCCCATTACGGTACTATCTCCAAAATCATTACCGTGTTTGAGCCCATTGTTGCAGTCACTGTGTCAATTCATCTTATTGAGTGTTTTCCTGGCCATCTATTTTACCAAGCATGATTTCCTTCTCTAAAGACTGGACCTTCCTCACATGTCCAGAATATGTGAGATAAAGTCTCATCATCCTTGCTTCTAAGAAGCATTTTGACTGTCCTTTTTCCAACATAGATTTATTCATTCTTCTGGTAGTCCATGGTAAATTCAATATTCTTTAACAACATAGTAATGAAAAGGCATCAATGCTTTTTCTTGCTTACTTATTCATGATTCAGCTTTCATATGCATATGTTGTTATTATTGTTGTTAAGTGCTGTGGTGTTGGTTCTCACTCACATTGACTCTGTATAGGGTTTCTGAGGAGTAGCTGGTGGGTTTCAACTGCTGACCTTGTTGTGGTTAGCAGCCCAGTGCTTATTCTACAGCACCACACCAGGAATCTATATTTGTTGTTGTCAGGTGCCATGGAGTCGGAACCAACTCATAGTGACCCCATGCACAGCAGAACGAAACAATGTCCGATGCTGGGCCAACTTCACTACCGCTGCGACACTTGACACCATCAATGATGCCACCTGGCTGATCCATCTCGTTGGGGGTCTTCCTCTTTTTCTCTGACTCTCCACCTTACCCAGCATGACATCCTTCTCCAGAAACTGTTGTCTCCTGACAATGTGTCCAAAGTAGAAGAGACGAAGCTTAGCCATCTTGGTCTCCAAGGAGCACTCTGATTGCACTTCTTCCAAAACAGATCTATTGGTTCTTTTGGCAGTCCAGGGCACTTTCAGTATTCTCCTCCAACACCACAACTCAAAGGCATCAATTCGTTTATGATCTTCCTTATCCACTGTCCAGCTTTTGCATCCATATGAGATTATTGAAAATACCATGGCTTAGGTCAGGCGCACCTTAGTCCTCAAGCTGACATCTCTGCTCTTTAGTACTTTAAAAAGTTCCTGTGTAGCAGATTTGCCCAATGCAATACGTCGTCTGATCTCTTGACCACTGCTTCTGCGAGTGTTGACAGTTGATCCAAGAAGTATGAAGTTCTTGACAACTTCAATCTCTTCTCCGTTGATAAGAATGCTGTTTATTGGTCCAGTGGTGAGGATTTTTGTTTTCTTAACATTGAGATGTAATCCATTTCGAAGGCTGTGCTCTGTGATCTTCATAAGTATATGTTTTGGACTGGTATTGACCACTTTGAATCTGACAACCACATGGTTTACTATGCAGGGAATGACAAGTTGAAGAG
>NW_006408534.1:25538000-25553419 GCF_000296735.1 Chrysochloris asiatica
TTTTTTTTTTTTTTTTCTCTTTATGTTGTGGTGCAGTCTATATTGAAGACTGTAGTCTTTGGTCTTCATCAGTAAGTATTTAGAGTCCTCATTGCTTTTAGCAAGCAAGATTGTATCATCTGAATATTGCAGGTTGTTAATCAGTTGAGCCACTTGGATTATTTACTCACTATTCAGATTGAATAAGTGTCGTGAAAGGTTGTAACTGTGACTTTAAATCTTTCCTGATTTTTAACATTCAGTCTTCCCTCATTCTGTTTGAAAAAATACCTATTGGTCTATATACAGGATCCACATGAACACAATGAAGTGGTCTGGAATTCATATTCTTCACATTTTTATCCATAATTTACTATGATCTACATAGTCAAATGCATGGGGCTTCTAACTGCAAGCTTAGCAGCTCGAATCCACCATCTGCTCCTTTCAAGAAAGGTGAGGCTTTCTGTTCCTGCAAAGATGTACAACTTTAGGAACTCTATACAGGGTCGTTATGGGTTATAACTGACCCAAGAACACACAATAATAAATATCTTTCTGTTATTCTTTGCTTTCAACCAAGACCCATCTGACACCAGCAATGATATTCCTCATTCCGCATTCTCTTTGGAATCTGGCTTGACTTTCTGGCAGTTCCCAGTAGATGTACCATAGCAAAGGTTTAAAAATTATCCTCAGCAAAATTTTAATTGCTTGTGATTTTAATGATATTGTTCCATAATTTCTGCAGTATGTTAGATTACCTGTCTTTGGAATAGGTACTAGTATGAATATTTTCCAGTAGATTGGCCAGGTAGGTATCCTTCAAATTTCTGGGCATAGATGAGTAAGCAATTCCAAGACTGATTCTGTTTTTTGAAACGTCTCAGGGACTACTATCTCAATTCCTAGAGCTTTGTTTCTGTCAATACATTTAATTCATCTCAGACTTCTTCCTTAAATACCATTGGGTTTTGATTATATATATTGAAATGATTGGATGTCGGTCAATTCTTTTTGGCCAAGTGACTATGTATTCCATATTCTTTTGATGCTTTCTGCATCATTGAATGTTTTCTTCAAAGACTCCTTTAATATAGTAACTAAAGGCTTTAATTTTTATTTTGGTTCTTTCAGTTTGAGAAATGTTAAGTGTGTTCTTCCATTGTTGTTTTTGAACTCCGAAGTCTTTGCACAATTTTGTTATAGTATTTTATCTTCTCAAGCTGCCTTTAAAAAATTTCTGTTCAGCTCTTTTACTTCATCACTTTTCCTAGTCGCTATAGCTACTTTCATTAAAGAAGAACATTCATAGTCTCTTCCAGCATCACTTTGTGTTCCTTTCTTTCCTGTGTTTTTAATGACCCTTTGGTTTCTTCATGTATGATATGCTTGATGGCATCCCACAAGTCATCTGGTCATTAGTGTTCAATGATCAAAATTGTTCTTGAGATTGTCCCTAAATTCAGGTGGGATATACTGTAGATTGTATTTAGGCTCTTGTGGCCTTATTTCAGTTTTTTCAACTTCAACTTGAACTTTACTATAAATAATTAATGGTTTATTCTGTAGTTGGCCTCTGGCTTTGTTTTGACTGGTGACATTGAACTTTCCACATCATCTCTTTCCACAGAGATAGTTGATTTTATTCCTTTTTATTCCACTTGGTGAATTCCATGTATATAATCTCCATTTATGTTGCTGAAAAAGGTACTTGCAATGAATAAGTCATTGGTCTTGAAAAATTCTATCAGCAGTTTCTCTGGTGTCATTTCTATCACCAAAGCCTTATTTTCCAACTACCAGTTCTTTGTTTCAGTTTTCACATTCAATCACCGTTAATTAGCACTGTATCTTGATTGCGTTCTTGAACAGTTTAACACTGAAGAAGTTAGTAAAATCTTCAATTTCTTCATATTTGCCATCAGTGGTTGGTGTGTAAATATGAATAATAGTTGTATTAATTGATCTTTCTTATAGATTTATGAATATAATGCTATCACTAACAGTGTTGTGCCTTAAGATAGTTCATAAAACGGATCTTTTTGATGATAAATGCTATATCACTCATCTTTTATTTGTCATCCCAGCATAGTAGATAATATGATTAACCATTTCAAAATGGCCATTACCAGTCAATTTCAGGTCACAAATGCCTAGATACTGATATGTATGTTTTCCATTTAGTTTTTGACAACTTCAAAATATCCTAGACTCATACTTCATACATTGCATGTTCCAATTATTAATGGATATTTATATCTATATCAAGGAGCTCTGATAGCATAGTGGTTATGAATCGGGCTGCTAACCTAAGAGTCAACAGTTTGAAACTACCAGCTGTTCCACAGCAGAAAGATGAGACATTCTGCTCCTGTAAAGATTTACAGCCTCAGATATCCCGCATAGGGTCTCTATGAGTCGGAACCAACTCCAAGGCACATGATCACCACCAACCATATCATATCTATATCATCTCATTTTGAGTCGTGCCCCATTAACAAAGGTCTTAAATCTTTACTCTATCCATGTTTACTTTGAGGAAGCAGCTCTTCCCACTTATATTCTGAGTGCCTTCCAACTTGAGGGGCTCATCTTCCAGAACCTTTACAGGCTGTGTTCCATTGCTATTCATAACTTTTCATTAGTCAATTTTTTTAGAAGTAGATTGCAGTGTCATTTTTTATAGCCTGTCTTAGTCTGGAACCTCCACTGAAATCTGTTCAATATGGGTCACCCTGCTGATATTTGGCATTGTCATACCAGTGTTATTGTTGTTGTTAAGTGCTGTTTAGTTGGTTCCGACCCATAGCGACCCTGTATAGTGTTTCTGAGGAGCGGCTGATGAGCTTAAACCACAGACCTTGCAGTTCAAATGACTTTGCATTCTAGCATATTAACCCACAGAGACACACCAGGACCCTTTCACCATTACAGGAACATGCAATCCACCAGAGTATGACAGACTGACAGAAGAGTGGTAGTTATGTGTGTAACATACTATAATTATCTGTTAAGATACTCTCTTGCCCTCTGATGTTGTTGTTAAATGCACAAGACTCAGTTCTGACTCATAGTGACCCTGTATAGGGTTTCTGAGGCTTTAAATTTTTGCAGAAGTAGAAAGCCTCGTTGTTCTTTTGCAGAGCGACTAGTGGACTTGAACCGCTAACTTCTGTTATCCTAGAGCCACCATGCTCCCCCTCTTGCCCTCTAGACTGTGTCTTATTCACCTTTGTATCCTAAGTGTCCAAGCACAATTTCTGGTGTTTATTTTTTGCCTTAGATAGTGTATTTGAATGACTGGCCAAACATTCACCAATTTAAACAAGGTTTAGCTTATAAACACATTGGAGATTGAGGTCAGGAATATGTGGTTTAATCTTTGTATAAAGTGCTTACATGTTGTACACCAAAACACAGTGCTTCAGTAGTTTTTTCAAACTCTTATGTTATTATTCCCACAAAAACCCTATGGAATAGAAAGGAGTATAATAACTTGGGTTGTTTTAAGCTGTTTAATATCTTCTTTGCATCAAGCTTGACCTGTATATGAAAAAATAACTTCCTTCATGTCAGACAGGAGGAATCATGAGACAGTCCCCTTTCCAGAAACTCTTCAAAAATCCTGGGAGTTCCCACTAGTGTATGGAACATAAAGAATCAGTACAATATGGGCATATTTGTACATTTTTAAAAAGATTAAACGTGATATAGTACTGGAAACTGAACATGGGAGATGGAGGTCCTGGGTATTATGCTTTCTCTTGCTACAGGGGATGGAG
The DNA here is from genome assembly GCF_000296735.1 of Chrysochloris asiatica. NCBI lineage: Eukaryota > Metazoa > Chordata > Mammalia > Afrosoricida > Chrysochloridae > Chrysochloris > Chrysochloris asiatica. Next base: position 25,541,765 of record NW_006408534.1, read on the forward strand.
AGAATATTGTTTCTCCTTAAAATGATTTATTTAAATGGGTAGGTTAGAATTATACTTAAAACCCAGAGTCTGAATGCACCTGTTTAAGTCAGCTTCTTGTTCTCCCAGGTATTTAGGCATTGAATTTTCCCCATTAGGAGAGTGATTGACACCGTGGTCCTTACAATAACACATGATTATAACTCTGCAAATGGCAATTACATTCAATGGAAACCAGATGTTGCATGGAATTTGACTCTCTTGGTTTCTTGGTGAAGTAGATGAATTTGTAAAGTAGAAAACCACAATCATTACTCAGATGGACTGTACATGAATTAATGACATGATATCTAAATCATATATGGTTGAAAATAATGATTAACTTAAACTATCAAGATAAGCTAATGAAAAACAGACTCAAAAAATTAAAGGTCTGTTTTCCTCAATATATGTTTTATCTGTGTGCTAATAACAAAATCAGACTTGTTTTTGTGTCTTTTCCTCCCTAAGTCAGAACAAAGACTCAAAAAGGAGCGCCTTCCTCTCAGTGGTTCACATCAGGGAGACATTGAACAACTATGATAGTTTTTCTTGGCTGGTGAATTTTTGGAGTGTCTGAAATCAATCTTTTAAAAATATATTGTTTTTAAGGACAGCTAGCAATGTTTTATGCTGAATTACACAGAGACAGTGTATTTTTAAGGACATCTTTGGCATGTGAAGTATTTGCTTTATATGCTAGTGCAAAGTATAAACTCTCAAATACATCTTCTTTTCCTCTCACCACCTCTCTCCAGAGCCTGTGTGCAAATGTGTTTGTGCACATTCATGCGCACACACACACACACACACACACACACAAAGGATGCCTCAGACCAGGAAGAGAAATCAACATTATACTGAAACCTGCACTCTCCCTTGAAAATCTCAACCTTTGGTTAGCAATCTCTTAAGTGGTTAAGTTTGCAAACCTTGGCCCATCATTTCCACTGTCATGAATTCCCAGTGACATCATCACTGTAAAATTAGGAACTCTCTTTCTTTTCCTGCAGATGTGAAAGTTTGACATCGCATTCCATGGTCCCGTGCCACATTTCATCAGCGTTTTTCCTTTGCTTTCTCCAAAGCCTGTGGCCGCATGTGGCGTGTAGATTGCCAGTGCTGTTTGGGATCTCATATCAAATGCTGCTCCCTAATCCCAGGCGGCCTTCCCTGAGCCCACACCTGCAGCTCATTGAATCCTCCTGGAGTACAAAGGGCTGATTTACACCACGAGGATCCAGGCACTAGTTGCAGCTGGAGCTCCAGCAGGAAAAGGAAGTTGTTCATCATCTTGTGTGCATTTCATTAACAATAGTGTACCCGATATGTAGCTTATAGAATAATTTCAAATCACTGACAGAGAGCATTATGGCATTTGGCACTACTAGGAAAAATGCTTCAGGATGGGCAAATTAAATCTGAGCGTGAGGTTTCTATGCAACCCTCTGGAGTTGTGTATACTGATTTACACTACTTGGGTTGACCTTGTAATATTTTCTGATTTCTTAGGCATTTTCTCATTTCTCATTTCTTTCCCTTTGTCTTTGAAGTAGCCTTGGGGTAGAATAGAATATTCTTTGCTTTCTGTTCTTGTCATGTATTAGCAACCAAGAGCCTAGCATAACCTGTGCTAAGCATGGTTTGTAGACACTAACCACGTGAGGAGATATTTGCATGGCAGACAGAGTGGGACCCACAGTGTGTGTCTTACACCTTTGAGTTTCAAATGAGTGGATAATGGTAGGCAATCTAGGTCAGATGCTAAGATCCTAGGGCCAGGCCACCAAGAATCAAATGGGAGTGCCTCATACTTTATTCTATCATCGTGCCTGGCTGTGCATTTATTTTACTCTTGACTTACTTTCCAAGAAAAACCCTTGTGGTAGAAATACAGTGAGGGTGATAATAATGAATGAAGGTGAAGAAGGAGCTAGGAAAGTGATAGATGAAAGAAGATAAGCATTTCACATCAGGTGACCTTTTGGGCTCATGTGTCTGTGGACACATTTCACATCTCACCTATTGACTAAGAAGACTCCAATTGCTCTGCCCTTTTAAAATCATTCCTAGGTGTACCCTGTAGATCCCAGTGGAAGACTCCTTAAAGAGGCAGAAAGTTTTTCAGTCCCTCAAAACAAAGATGCTTCAGTAGCTATGATTCTCCCTGGACCCAAGGGCCAAGGCCACATAGAAAGGAAGAACAGACAGTGATGGGCAGAATTAAAAGACAATGCTCTCTGATTAGTTTATCATGGAAATATTCATTCCTACTAGTTTCTGAAGGACAAAATCAATAAAAATTGCTCTTCTCAAAGGGAAGGGAGCAGAGGAAGAAAAGCAAATTTCTTTTCACTTTGTAATGGTAAACAAGCTCAGCTCAGAGCACTATCTGATGTGGCTGTGTGGAGCCTGGTTTCTAGTTTCTCTTGATGTGTCAAATGTATCCCTTATGTGAATCATAGTTTAAAAGTACTTTTACTCAGTGGGTTGAAGAAATCAATAAGCTTTTATGATTCTTTCCTTGCTTCACATCATTTCTGATTTCAAAAGAAACTCTGAATATTTCTTTAAGATGTTTATATATTATGCATTTTAAAAACTAACAGTTCTTCTAAGGGTTCTTCAAGCATTGTTGTTTGAGTATTTTTTCCCCAAGCTTTTTTTTTTTTTTTTTAATTTAAGGTTTTTTTTGTGGATTGAGTGAAAGTTTACAGGGCACATCATCAGTTTCACATTCAACAATTCATTCTTTACAATTGTCTCGATAACAATTACTCACTAATGAATCATATTTATTTTTCCCCCTTTTTTTTTTTTTTTTTTTAACTTAATGCTAATGATTACGAGGCTTACATATAAATTGAAGCCGGATTTATAAAATACAATATAAAAATCCTTGGGAAGGAAGATAAATATAACAAGCTATGAAACTACGCTAGCCTCTTCCAATGCTGGAATGACTACAGACGAGGAAATTAATGGCCAGGATGTGTGACGTTTCCCAGGTTAGGGGCTTTGGCTCCCAGGCAAGCTGCTCTAAGACGAGTTGTCCTGCATTCCTTGATTTCTGAAATACAAATCTAATTGCAGATTGGAACATATCCATTCACTTAGTCTGTAAAAATAATTTCCCCCGAATATTTACCCAAAGCGCATTATTGCTTATACAGTTGTGAAAAGCATTTAGCACTTTATAATCCTATATTTGCTCCTATGTGGGCCTGGGAGTGTACTCTCCTTACAAAATTCACAAATGCCTAGAAGGCTAACAATTTTTACAAAGTGTTCCTCATGGAAAACATCTGGAAGTTTTCCAGAATGGCATTCCAGATGTTATAGTTTTAGCAGTCACAGAAGTGCACTACGTGTGTGTATGTGCATGTGTTTTTTCTGGTTCTACATAGTATGTTACTTATATATACACAGCACTTTTTGCTCTACCTCTGGAACACTTTTGGTTTGAATTGCTTAATATTTCACTTTTGAACAACTCTGCTTTCAGGGCAATTACACATCTGTAAGATGGAGAGTATGATATAGACTACTGAAACCAAATATTCACCAGGAGAAGGGATATTTAATTGGTATTTTAAAATTGATTTTTTTTTTTTTTTTAACTGTAGGGTCAGAAAGAAGAATAAATGAGTCCTGGATACATTCTTACATTGGGGAGATGGTTGCAGTGCCCCTCTTCCCATTTCCAAACTATACTCCACAGTAGAAGAAAAAAAGACCTCAGCTGCAGAGATCTGGGTGAAGAGGGAGGGACAGAAGATGAGCAAACAGGAGACAGGATAATCTCCTTTCTAATGGCCATGCTGTTCAACTGGGAGAAATTCAGGCAAGCACAAGATCTAAGTCACTGATCCCTAACTGTTCTTTCTCTGTTCTTCTCCTTCCCACCCTGCAGATGAGGGATCAAGCTATAGGGAGATAGAACCAAGGCTTCAAATTGGTCCATTACAGTTCAGCATCTTGCTGAAAATATGTATTTCCATGCTAAATATAGCAAATAAGAACCTACATTTTAACAAAACCTTTATACATTCTTATGCATTTTGTTAAAATGCATTGTTTATAATAGCCTGTGATAGTTCATGCAAGTGACTTGTCTCTATCCTTAGAACTACCCTTCTGTAGTTCTGCCTAACAGTAGGTCTTCTTCTCTGGACCTGGCAGGGCAGGGCAGTGCAAGGTGGCTGAAGAGGAAGGAACATCTGGACATGGACTAGGATGTAGATAAGAAGTATCAGCAGGTACCTGGGGTTGAGGGAATCATTGGCTTTATGGTAGTGAGCTACTTTTTCACAGGGAACCTTGGTGATATAGTGGGTTATATGATGGGTTGCTAACTGAAAGGTCAGTAGTTCAAGTCCATCAGCCTCTCGTCAAGAGAAAGATACAGTTTTCCACTCCCATAATGATTTATAGTCTTGGAAACCCTATACCAGGGTCACTATGAGTCAGAACCAACTGAGTGGCACACAACCACCACCACCACTTTTTCACATGACGAGACAGACGAATAGGATTCACCTGCTTAACCAGCCAACTATATATAAGGAAAACGTCCTCTAAACCAGGGCTTTGAACCTTTTCACTCTGGATCTATAAGAATCATCTGAGAATTTTGTTATAAATGTAGATTTTAATTCATTGTATCTGAGAATGCAAATTCTGAGCAGGGAGTCACATCAGAAGGAATAGGTTTGAAGTCTAGCTCTGTAGTATGTGTTAAAACTTAATTTGTATAAACCTTGTTTTGTATTATGCATGATTTTTCTGGGAGCAGGGAGAACTGGGAAGGAAGATGACTTATGTGAAGTCTTAGTAGTGGGGATAATGGGCGCATGGCACTAACAGTAATGGCTGGAACAGAAGAGAGGAGTGAGAGTTATGGGAGGTAGGGCTGGGAAGACCTGGACGAGGGGTTCAGATTTTGTGTGTAAGTATAGGGTTACTTTTCTTGGGATTAGAAAACTATTAAAGGTTTGAGAGGGGAGTGCAATAAGGAATGTGTTTTTTTATTTTTAGGAAAAGTCTTAAAAAAGGAAAAGTAGATGACTTGCTGGGGTTATGAATTCAGCCTTTTTAATAATTCAGTTGCTCTCCCAATAAGGTCTTGGGCCTGATTGTAAGAACAGTCTGTCCTCCAGATGCAAAAGAAGAGTCTCTTCGAATGCTGTCTTCTGGCTTTCATACCACACCTTGAGTGCTTTGATTACATTTTCTTTCTGTTAATAATTTGATTTTTTTTCAGTGTTAAATACCATAGAACAGGATTGTAAGGACTAAAAATGTAGTCAACAACTGCCTCACAAGGGGTAAGAAAAATTCTGCCATGATATTAGCAAATGTAAAGGAGAAAATTCACACTGTAAGAGTACTACTTCCCCATGGAATATATCTTGACATTTCCTGAATGAATGTGGTTAGCAATCTAAATAAATTATTTCTCAAGGAATAACAAAACAAATACAATTTAAACTTGTATAACAACATTCTGGGATGAAGAACGGAGGACAATGATCTTTTTCAAGTTTAATTCAGCTTAGCTAACATGAATCCTAGCATGGTGCTGCAGGATAATACACTAGACTGCTAGGTTGGTTTAAATTGCAAGGTCAACGGTTCAAACTCACTAGCCATTCCATGGAAACCTTAGAAAGGGTCTCTGTGAGTCAGAACTGACTCGATAGCTCTTAACAACAACAACACCAAAATCGCCTAGTACTTGCTATGAACATGGCACCTCACTGTACTCAATGAGGTCAGAGTTATCATTTAAAAATTTGCATTGGTCCATGTTACTTCATAACTCAAAAACCTTCACTATATCTCTGCTACCTCTAAGCAGAAGCTGTGAGTGCTTAGTTTGGCATTTAAAGTCATTTAGATCTTAAATAATCTCTTCAACTTTAAGACCCACCATTTCTCCCTCTCTTTCCCTTTCCTCTATTGATGTTTACAGTATACTGTGTGCTTCTAATCCTTTGCATCTGTGTCTCTTCTGTATCAAATGGTCAAATTGTTCAACACACATTCTTTAACACCTGCATTATTTTACCTCTTTTGTTTAGGCAAAATGAAAGTTGCATTATCTTGTGCATTCATCTGCTATAGCACTTAACACCTTGTACTATTGGTTTTCATGACCCTTTGTGCCATCCCTGCAACATCACAGTGCACGTCAGTGTTTGAAATACTTTAGGACAACAGATATGCCACTGAATAAATGAAAAGCATCCTAGTGACAGATGGCTTAACATACATGGACAGGTTCTTTAAAGTCAGAATATCATGAATAGGACCCCTACAAGGGCTCAAAGAAGATAATCACAGAAAAACAGCACACTCCAACACTTCAGTGAAAGACTTGGAACCAGAGTTTTGCTTCCATTTAGAATAGGATCTCTTCACCCTTTTATATGGCCTCAGAGTGAACTTGCCATGTACAGAATTTGGATTATTCAAAAGTTCTTCTCAAGATAGGCATTATTTAGTTGACAGCAAATCAGGAAAGTAGAATTATAAAAATTCATGGTAATATTACCATGCTGAAGATCCCTGATGATGCAGTGGTTTAGCACATGGCTGTCTAACTGGTTGGCAGTTCAAAGCCACCTGTCGTTCCATGGAAAAAAGATGTGTTGGTCTGTTTCTGTAAAGATTAGTCTTGGAAATTTATGGACAGTTCAACTTGGTCCTTCTTATAGGTTCACTATGAATTGTAACTGACTCAACGGCAGTGGGTTTGGTTTGGGTTTGGTATTACCATATTACCTTTAGGTAAGATTTTAGGATGTTTTTTTCACCTATTTCATGTCATCTAGGCCATTTGAGAGTCCTGGTGTGGCTCTGTGGGCTAATGCATCAGATTGCAAAGTTGTTTGAACTGCAAGGTCAGTGGTTCAAGCTCACCAACAGGGTTGCTATGGGTCGGAATTGACTCGACGGCACTTAAAAACAACAACAGGCCATTTGAATAATTGTATTGACAATATTCTAGTCTTGAATTAAAAAATAAATAAATAAAAAGACTACAGTGTTAATTTGTTAAAGGTCAAACCAATCTGTAAGATAAAAGATGAAGGTGAAGCTGGTACACAAATTACTAAAGACCTCAACCAGTGGTTTGAAAATATTCCCTCAGATAGCAGATGATGGAGGGTGGGTTGATGAAATATCAATGGAGTTTTATCTTGTTCTTCATTCACCTTGTTGTGCCAAGAAGCTTGCACTGTGAACTGAACAGATGGAGCATGGACATGGAGTTTAGACATACCACTACTCCACATTGCACTCAACTCCTCCAAGAGGTCAGTACTCAAGAACAGTTGACAAAGGTGAACATTCTGAAATTGGTCATAATCAACATCCTCCTACATCTAGAGTAAAGCTTTTCAACATTAGACTATTGCTTATTCTGATCAGAGACCACATAAATGTTGGATGGTAATCTTAGGCATTTAATGAAGTCAAATTATTCCATAGCAAATTATTCACTTCCAAATTTAAGGATAGATAGGTAAGTGCTTCCAGATTACACTCCTTGCAGAAAGATAGGTCACTGACATAAAAGTGAAAGTCATACATTCATTGAAAATAACTTTTGAGTTATTTTAACTTTTGAGGCCACTTTACCTTATTCTGTCCTCTGGGGGCCTACCTCTTCAATGGTTAATTTTTAAAAGTTGAAATATTGACTTAATTGGGGGAAGGAAAATGAAATTTTTCTTGTTTCTTTTCTAACGATGCTAGTGCTGTTCATGATTATGTTTTTATTACTTCTCTGTTGTATGACATAGTCTTCCTGGGTGACTTTTCAATTCCCAGACCTTGTATTTTCAGGACTATGTCTAGCATTTTCTAATATATTGCATGGTGGTAGTGCTTCATCATGTGAAAAACAAAGCCCTTACTTTCCAGTGAGCTTATCTTTCAGTGAGCAAAATGTAGTGCCCACCTAGAGATCAACTGGGACTCTCATCTTTCTCAAGATCTAGGCTTCAGGAGTCCACATTCCTCATCAGCTTTTCTGTGAATTCTCAGGGATACTTAAATTAAAAAAAACAAATATTTGGGGCTTGCTTTCTAGATTTCTGCTTCCTTATATGAAAATTTTATTCTGCATTTTTAATAAGTGTTTAGGGTAATTCTGATTCTAGTGTCTGTGGATCTTTTCTTTGGAGATATTGATATAAAGCAAATCAATCTGATTCAAATCTTGCTTCCAAATATGCATATCCAGAAGTATTAAACAGACTCTGATAGAATAACACTGGATGGCTAACCACATGGTGGGCAATGCAAACCTACCAGCTGGTCCACAGGAGAAAGGTGAGGCTTTCTGCTCCTGTAGAGATTTATAGTCTTGGAAATTCTATAAAGGGTCACTGTGACTTGGAATTCACTCTGTGGCAGTGAGTGGGTTTTGGTTTTGGACGAAACCTAAGTTCAACAAAGCTTACCTTTTCCAACTCACAGCTTTGATTAATGATCATTGTTATTCTGTTGTATTTATAAAACAAGGCCATGTATAAAGCATCCCAAAGAGGCATGACAGACAAGTCAGTGTCACAGCAGTTCAGAGGATGGAGAAATCATTGTGAACTTTGAATTGCAGAAAATGAATCCAAGAAACCTTCCCAAAGTGATGAAAATTAACTTTCAAAAACACTCAAACTCTTTTGAGGAGGCAGAACAGGTATGCTTGGTTTTAGAGTGAATAATATAAGCAAAGATTTGGAAGGTAGACCTGAGAGGCAACAAGAATGGGATATAGGATGGCCTAGAGGAGAAGAGTTCAGCCAGAGTAAAGAGCCTGGGGTACCAGGCTATCTCTAAACAGTGCTGAAACATTAACTTAATCATCACCATTCATGAGTTCATAGAATATGTTGTCTTTTTGAATTAGTAACTCCCCCACCCCTTTTGTGGGCACATCACAGAAATTTATAAAATGACTCCTTAGGGAGGGTGCTTTCCTGCTTAGTTGATCTACGGTGTCTGATGTTCTGCTAGGAAATCAGTAATTCCTATTGACTGACATGTTGTGTCCTATTCCCCAAGGCCTTCTTTTAAGGCTTCTGAAAAGACCACCTTTCTTCTTTTTTTGACATCAGCACTCCTTTGCGGACTGCCTTCTCACTGCCAGTCTGTGATTCCCTGTCTTGCTTTCCTCTCATTTCATTCCTTGTGAGTCTTGATTAGAGGTAAAGCCACAGAGCAGTTCCCTTGGGCAGCTGTTTTTCCCTCCACTCCTCCCTGGACTGTGGCATCTGGTTCTCATTCCCTTCTTGATGCATTGGTCTCCACTTTCACCTTGCTCTGTTTATGTATATATTACCCTGCCAGTTTGAAACATACTGGTACCCCCATCACACTCCCTGTAATGAAAGTAGCATCTAAAGGGAATCTGAAGAGACTTGGGCAAGTTGAGAAGGACAAGGGTATCAATCAAGGCTTAACTAGAACAAACTTTCTGTAGCCAGAGATGTGAGCATGTTAGAATCTTCTCAAGGAGGCATTATCTATGGACAATCTTTGTAGAGTTCGTGGACCCTTGAAATTTGATTGAATATAAGTATGTGCATTTGTTGGGGGCATTTGCAATTCAGTGATAGAATTTTCAACATCCATGTGTGAAAACCTAGTTTGATTCCTAGTCAGTGCGTGCCATGCAGAGCCACCACCCATATGTCAAGCTTGTGTGTTGCTATGATGCTGAATAGGTATTAGTAGAGCTCCCAGACTAAGATGGTCTTATCCACAAGTCATGATGGGGTTGGCTATCATGTTCCATTGTGCATGGGGTTGCCATGAGTCACGGGCTGACTAGACAACAAGGTGTACATTTTTTGTGTGTCTGAAAGGAAGAATCTGAAACTTTTATGGTATTTTCAAAGGAATCTATAATGCAAAAAAGCTTAAAATCTACCATTGGATCTTTCTATGTGGTTTTCTATAGCAATATCATTATTACTTATAAGGAAACTGAAGTTTTGAGAGTTATGTATGTTCCAGATCACTAAGAAGTATGAAGGAGCTCTGGTAGCATAGTGGTTACAAATCAGGCTGCTCACCTCAAGGTTGGCAATTTGAAACTACCAGCCATTCTGTCGTAGCAAGATGAGGCTTTCTGCTCCTGTGAAGATTTACAGCCTTGGGGACTTCCGGTTTTGGTGGCAGCAGAGCAGAGTCAGGTAGGACAGGCTCTGTGGGGGAGGGGCTGAAAACCCAGAGAAGCTGCTCTCACAAAACAGCACCAGAGCTCTGGATCTAGCGTAAGGTTCAGGGCATCAGTTTCCCACAACTGCCAGTGGAAAAATCACAGTATAAAGGGAAATATTTCAATTTAGGAATTGGTCAAGACGTGGGACTCCCTCTGCGGCCATCCCACCTGGGCCAGACATACATAGTGAACCGGTAGCAAAAGTGGCACAGTGACATTTGCAAAAGGAGGTATAGGGACGGGGTAGGATTCTACACATTTTTTTCCTCCTTTTCCCTGTCACACCTTCTTTGCTCAGCCCAAATGCCTTCAGGGGGGTGGGTGTACATCCCAAAAAAAGCCAGCGTTGAGACCACAGCTTTCCCATGGCACAGAGAGAAGGAGCCCCGTCAGTCCAAGGGCAAATTCATTGCCTGTGGATCCCAGCCCTAAAGTTAAGTTGAAGAACTTCTGGAAGAAAACTTCTCTAGCACCTTGAAAGATGAGAAGACAAACATTCAAGAAGCCAAACGTACCCCAGGAAGGATAGACCCCAAAAGAAAATCACCAAGACATATAATAATCAAGCTCTTCAAAATCAAAGACAAGGCAAGAATTCTAAAAGCAGCCAGGAAAAAGAGAAATGTTACTTACAAAGGCAGGCAAATTAGATTAAGCTCTGAGTATACAGCATAAACCATGCAGGCAAGAAGGCAATGGGGAGAAATATACAAAACCGTAATAGAAAAAAAAAAAAACTGCCAACCAAGAATCATCTATCAAGCAAAACTGTCAATCAAATACAATGGTGCAATCAAAATATTCCAGGATAAACAGAAGCTAAGAGATTTAGTCAAAGCCAATCCAGCACTTCAAAACAACCTAAAGGGAGTTCTTTGGACTGAAAACCAACAAGAACAGACAACAACCAGAGATTGATAGGTGTGGCAACACCACCTGAAACTCAGATGATGGATAGCAAAGTCCAGAACAAAACAAATTTACAACAATGAATCCAAAGGAGCTGGGAGGTCAACCAAAGATCAAAATAATAACAATGTAAAAGAAGGGAAAAATGTAGGAACAGAGATCCATGTGGTGAAGAGGTCAGGTGCATTACAGGATACAATAAATTGTCTTAAATGGAGGGAAACTTAATAGATTATAAGGTAACCCCAAAGAAAGTTAATACTTCACACCTTTCCATGAAGATGAACGTGCAAGCAGAACAATCAAACATGAAAACTAAGAAGAAAACGACAAGAAATAGTACATAAGACACAAACTCAGCACAAGAAGACATGCAGAACAAAGGAACCAACAGCACTACCAAAAATTTAACATAATGACAGCAATTAATTCATATCTATTGATAACTACATTGAATGTCAATGGATTGAATGCACCAGTGAAGAGACAGA
>NW_006408534.1:25576445-25577546 GCF_000296735.1 Chrysochloris asiatica
GACCAAGCAGGATCACTATGCTGAGGTTCAACCAAGTTCACAGGGGAACTTAATCTCTAGCAGAGGTAGCAAAGTAGTAGCCACTCATTTCTCAATCATTTCATTTTTGACAACATCCACTTTTCCTGATTCCTGCTTCATACATTCCATGTTATGATCACTAATGGATGTTTCTTCTCATGCTCCACCAGGCAATGAAGGTCCCCTAAACAATACTCCAGTGGAGTCATCATCGTCAACTCTACTTTGAGGAGGCAGTTCTTTCCAAGCTATATTTTGAGTGCCTTCCAACCTGAGAGGCTCCTCTTCTGGCATTTAGCAGTAGTATATCTCTCCTTCTTCCTAGTCTATCTTAGTCTGGAATCACCATTGAAACCTATCTACCATAGATGTACCTGGCTGGCATTTAAAACACTATTTAAAACTTAAAGTAACTTATAGCATGTAGCAACAAGCAAGCCACCACAATATTACAAACTGGTAGATGAGTGGTGGCTGGTTAGGTTAATGCCTAGATATTTTATCATTGGGGAGGGGTGTTGAAAATAGTATTATTTTGTTGATTTCTGTAGTGTTGTTGTTAAGTGTTACCGAGTTGGTACCAACTCATAGTGACCCTATGCACAACAGAATGAAACACTGCCAGTTCTGTGTCAACTTTATACTTGTGCTATGTTTGAGCCCATTATTGCTTCCACTGTGTCAGTCCAACTCGTTGGTAATCTTTCTCTTTTTCTCTGGCCCTCCATTTTACCAGCCATGATATCCTTCTCCAGGGATTGGTCCCTCATGATAATATACCCAAAGTATGAGATATAAAGTCTGGCCATCCTGGCTGCCAAGAAATATTCTGGCTGTAATTTTCTATTCAGCTCTTTTACCTCCTCATTTCTTCCACTTTCTTTAGCATTTCTATGTTGGAGAGCAAGTTTCAGAGTCTCTTCCAACATTCATTTTGGGTTATTCCTTCTTTCTTTTCTTCTTAATGACCTTTTGCTATCTTACTGTATGATGCTCTTGATATCATCCCATAACTCTTCTGGTCTTTGGTCTTTAGTACCTAATGTATTAAATCTCTTCTTCAGATGATCTCTAAATTCA
>NW_006408534.1:25578571-25623165 GCF_000296735.1 Chrysochloris asiatica
CAGCCTCTCCATCTCTCCACGTCATCATCTCTGCCTCCATCTCTGATGTTGCTGCTTCTCTGGACAGAGTCCCACACTCTGCTCCTCTCCCTTGATGGTCCCAGGGACCTCCACTCCTGAACTGAAAAATCAACAACTCCCCTTCCTTTTGTTACAAAACATCTACGTTTACATTTTGAACACTCATAGTCAGACCTGTAGCAGTCATTCACTATTGAACCACAAGAGTCTTATCCCCATCTTCTTTTATCAGCCCCATCCAGACAGGTTAGAAACCACTTAGTGGAGATTCTACCTTCCCCTGAACCCTCTGGAACTAGGTTCCCTCTTGAAAGCTTTTAAGCCAGTCACGTCTTGCCTGTGTAGCCCCCGCATTTTCCCCAGTCATACTTTAAGTGCCTTCCAACAAGAGGGATTCAGTTTCCTGCACTGACAATATTGTGGTGTCCTTTATAATGTTTCTATATTCAGTATTCTGTTGCTGACAGTGTTCCACTGCTATTCATAAGGTTTTCAGTGATGAAATACTCAGAAGTAGCCTGTCTCTCCTTCTTCCTAGTCTGTCTTAGTCTAGAAGGTCAGCTGAAACCTGTCCACCATGGGTGAGCCTGAAACAAGCAAGCAACCACAGTACAACAAACTGACAGATGAGTTGTGGTCTCTAGTGTAAAGGATTCCATCTGTTTTTGTGCATTAATCTTGTACCCTGAAACATTGTTGACTTCTTCTATTAGTTACAGCAATTTCCTATAGAATCCTTAGAATCTACTGTATATAGGATCAAGTAATTCTGCCATTTTGCCCTTGTCCTCCATCCCATATTTTTTTTTCTCAGTCTCTGAAATTGATTTATATTGCAGTTACTTGAATAGGCTGCTTTTCTTGGACTCTGTCATCTCACGAAGGAGAAATGGAAGGGGGAAAAAAAAACCGAGCACTTAATTAATTCTAGTTTATAAAAAGCATTCTTTAAAACTTTTGATCAAAGGGAATTGAAGTGAGTGATTTTGTTTTGGAGGGTTAAGGTTCTTGATACTAAATAAGTTCTTCAAGACTCCCCTTTCCCAACTTGAAACATCTTGCTTGTTTTTGTTGTTTTACAGAGTAACTTACTATACCAAGATCTCTGCTACTCATCCTCTGGCCAGTACAAGACCACAGAGCCTCCTGGTCTGGCCTCTGCAGTCACTGTTACCTCACTCTCAGGAATCTCTAATATTGTAGCTCTTTTATGGATGAGTTTTCAGCAGCAAACCCCATCCTTTAAAAAGCAAACCCTTTTGTTTTTTAAAGCCCCAATTAATCTTCAGTCTTCCCAGGTAATTGTAATTGAGATTCTCCACATGCATTTATTTATAATTCATTGAATCAAGCATTTAGGAACAAGTTGGATGAAGACAGGGAGAAGGGTATGGTCTCAGCGAAGAAAACTGAGATGCATAGGATCTTGGACCTCGAAGCCCACTGAGTCCTAGAGCTTGGCTCCTTACTAAGGTGGCTCCTCCCCTGGCTCTGGGAATGCAGCTTTACAATATGGTGACAGTCACAATAGGATAGAAGAAGTGGTCATGGAGGGATAGAAGTGGAAGGATGCTGAGATAGTGTTTGCCAATCTCTTCAATTTAATGTCAGAGAATAAGAGGCTTTCACATGGTTGCCAAGTGAGGTAGAAAGCCAGTGTTGGAACCTCAATTCCTGAAATGGTGAAAGGAATCTGGCTTCTCCTAAGTCTTCGTAGACAAAATGCTATTTTAGTGGAACTACTATCCAACACAGTGTGCCTGGCCTAGGGGGCTATGCCATCCACTCAGTTTAACAATTATAGCACTGCTATGATGGAAAGTAGATGAATGTTTTATATATTTATCACAAAATAAATCAATCTGTATTAGGCATGTTCTTTTTGGGGTAAAGTCATTTTCTGGTTTGGATTACCTCCAATAACTATAAGCAGTCTTCTTTATATAATTCTTAGTCTCACTTAATAACACTAATAGCAATGATTGTGATGATATTAACATTCACTGAAATTTTAATATGTGGCATTTCCATGTTAAGTGCTTAACATACATTTTCTTGTTTAATCTTTACAATAACCCTATTAAATAGGTGTTTTCCCTATTTTTCAGGTAAGAAAGCTAAGGCTTGCCCCAAGATCATAGGTCATGACTAGGAGAACCAAAATACAAACCTAAAAGTGACTAATATCAGATTTTGTTTTCTTGACCACTAGTGTGAAAGCCTCCTTGAAAAGTCTACTCCATCTTATGCAATAGAGAACTGAAGGCAGAGGAAAGTCTTTGATGGCAAATGAAAAATCTTTGGAATTTAGAATCACTCATTATGGGTTCATTGCTGAGAGGAACGTACCTACCTAGGTATTATACTCAATGATGTTGTTGTTATTGTTAAGTGCCATGGAGTCGATTCCGACCCATAGCAACCCTGTACAGGGTTTCTGAGGAGTAGCTGGTAAGCTTGAACTGCCAACTTTGCAGTTTAAACAGCTTTGCAGTCTGTTTGATCTTGATCTTTTCTCTGTTTGCTGCAAGCAGGTATCAATGGAGCTATTGTGTGTTATTATTTACTTTATTTTTAGATTTTCTTGTGATTTTTATGTTTTAGTTGCAGTTGAGTCAGATATGACTCATAACAAACCTATACACAACAAAATGAAATATTGCTAGCTTCTGCACCATCCTTACAATTGTTGTGATGCTAGAGCCCATTGTTGCTTCCACTGTGTCAAATTCTTCTTGTTGGAAGTCTACATTTTTTGCTGATGATGTTCTTCTTCAGGTACTTGGCCCACCTGATAACATTTCTGAAGCATGAAAGATAAAGTGTCACCATCCTGGCTTTTAAGGAACATTCTTGCTGTGCTTCTTCTAATACAGATTTGTTTGTTCTTTTGGTAGTCTATGACACTTCTAATATTCTTCTCCAACACCACAACAAAAGTGCACAAACATCTTGCTTGTTTTTGTTGTTTTACAGAGTGACTTACTATACAAAGTTCTCTGCTACTCATCCTCTGGCCAATGCAGACCACAGAGCCTCTACAGTCACTATGGTGGTCCTTATTCATTATTGAAATTTCACATGCATATGAGACTATTGAAAATATCATGACTTGGGTCAGGCACACCCTAGTTCTCAAACTGACGTCTTTGTTCTTGTACACTTAAAAGCAGTCTTGTGCAGCAGATTTGCATAATGCAATATATTGTTTGAACTCTTGACTGCTGCTTTTGTGAATATTGATTGTGGATCCAAGCAAAAAATGTCTTTGGCAATGTTAGTCTTCTCTATTTGTTGTTGTTATGTGCCGTGGAGTCGGTTCTGACTCATAGTGACCCTGTACAGGGTTTCCGAGGCTGTAAATCTTTACGGGAGCAGAATGCCTCATCTTTCTCCCACAAAACAGCTGGTAGTTTTGAACTGCTGACCTTGCGGCTCGCAGCCCAATTCATAACCACTATGCTACCAGAGCTCATGATGTTATTTATTGGTCCTATTGTGAGGATTTTTGTTTTCTTTACAATGAAGTTCAATTCATACTGAAGACTGTGGTCTTTGATATTCATCAATAAATATTTCAAGTCCTCTTTGCTTTCATCAGTCAAGGTTGTGTCATCTGCATATTGAAGGTTGTTAATGAATCTTCCTCCAATCCTGATGTCACATCCTTCTTCATATAATCTAGGTTCCCAGGCTGTTTGCTCAGTACACAAATTGAATAAATACGATGAAAGGATACAAACTTGGCTCACATCTCCAGATTTTAAACCATTCAATATCCCCTAGTTCTGTTCGAACAACTGCCTCTTGGTCTATGTACAGGTTTCTCATAAGCACAGTTAAATATTCTTGAATACCCATACTTCACAATGTTATCCATATTTTGTTATGATTCACACAGTTGAATACTTTTGCACAGTTAGTAAAGCACAAGTAACCATTTTTATGGTATTCTCTGTTTTAAACCAAGATTCATCTGACATCAGCAGCAATATCCCTCATTTCATGTCTTCTCCAAAGCCCTGCTAGCATTTTTGGCATTTCACTGATGATGTACTACTACAATGACTTCTAGTTATCTTCAGATACATTTTATTTGTATGTGATATTAATGATAATGTTGGATGATTTCTGAATTTTGTTGGGCCACATTTTATTGGAATGGAAACAAATATGGGTCTCTTTCAATCAGTTGGCCAGGTAGCCTTCCAAATTTCTTGGTATAGATGAGTGAGTACCTTCATCTCTGCATCAGTTTGCCAAAATCATTTCAATTTTGATTCCATAATTCCTAGAGTCTTGTTTTTCACCAATGTATTTAGTGCTGTCTGGACTTCCTTCTTCAGTACCATCAGTTCTTGACTCTATGGTGCCTCTTGAAATGATGGAACATTGACCAATTCTTTTTGGTACAGTGATTCTGTGTATTCCTTCCATCTTCTTCTGTTATGGATGTTTTATTGTGATTTGAGTGAAGGTTTATAGACAAGATCATCCATTTTACATTAAAAAAAGCATACCTTTTGTTTCTTCTCATTGATTACCATTCGCTCCCTGCAACATCAGTTATCCTATTTCCTCCCCGAGGTTCTCCATTTACATCTTATATTTCACAAATGAAGAAATTAAAAATATTTGATGGACACATCCAAAACAACAACAAAAATATTTGTATTCATTTAAATGTCCAGATGGCACATTCTACAAGCCAGCCTCCTGACCGCAGGCACACAACCTCACTCAGTCCATGCCCTTAGAGGCCATAGCTGCTCTGTCTCTCCATGACATTGTCTCTGCTATCACTGATGTTTTACATAGAGATCTTATGTTTTACTCATGCTCTTCCGTTTTTGTTGGTCCTGGAATCATCAGTTCCTGAAATGAAAGATTAACCACTCCCCCATTTGAGTTACACATCTTCTACAATTTCAGTGTTAAGTATCACAATTAATCCTGCTAGCAATTACTCACAAATTAGATTATAAAACCCTGTCAGCATCATTACCCACTCCCTTTTACCCTACCCATCTGAAAAAGAGGAAAACTATTCAGTGAAGATTCTAGCTTACCCCTCTCATTCTGAAACTAAGCACACCCAGGAAAACTTGTAATCCAGTCACTTCATGTTTTATAGGCTTCCAATTTTTAATACCCAATGTCTAAATTGCCCATTTCTAGCAACCCAATCCTGGTGTGGTACTGTGTAGTCCTGGTGTGATGCTGTAGGATAAACAATGGCCCAAAAAGATGGTTTGAGCTGCAAGGTTGGCAGTTGAATTCCACCAGCCACTCCTTGGAAATCCTATGCAAGGTCACTATGAGTCAGAACTGACTTGAAGGCACTAAACAACAATCAACCTAGTACACTCAGGAGATAACGTCTATCTTCTTTTGATGTGTCATGCATCATTCAATATTTTATCCATAAAATCCTTCAGTATTTAAACTCAAGACTTGAATTTTTTTTTTCAGTCCCTTAAGTTTTAGAAATGCTGAGTGCTTTGTTTTTCTAGCTTCAGGTCTACCCTCATTTCATTATAATACTTTACTTTGTCTTCTCAATTTATTCTTTGAACATTTCTGCTCACCTTTTATTTCCTCATTTCTTCCAGTTGCTTTATCTTCCATGAGATTGAGGGCAAATTTCAAATCTTGCATATGAGCAATTGATGATTTGTTCCATAGAATGTCCCTGCCTTGCTATGGTTGAAGATATTGAACTTCTCCATTGTATCTGCCCACAGATGTAGTCAATTTGATTCCTGTGTACTTCATCAGGTGAGGTCTATGTGTATAGTCACCTTTTATGTTATGTTTGCAATAAATAAGTCATTCTCCTTCCAAAAATCTATAATGCAGTCTCCAGCATCATTTCTACCACCAAAGCCATATTTTCCAACTATTTATCCTTCCTCTTTGTGTTGAGCTTTTCCATCCCTGATTTCATGTTTGATAAATTTCAGACTGAATAAGTTAGTAGAATTTTTCAATTTCATCGTCAATAACTTTAGTAGTTGGTTCATAAATTTGAATAATAGTGGTCTTTATTTAAGCATATTAATATAATATCACAGGTAGCATTGTACTTCAAGATGTATCTTGAAATGTTCTTTTTGATAATGAGTATGACACCATTCCTTTTGTATTTGTCATTCCAAGCATAGTAAGCCATGTCTGTCCATTTCAAAATAGTCAAGACCAGTCCATTTCAACTCACTAATGTCTAAGATATCAATCTTTATATGTTCCATTTCATTTTTGACAGCTTCCAATTTTTCTAGATTTATACTGTGTATATTCCATGTTCCAATTATGAATGTTTCTTTGCAGCTATGTCTTCTCATTTTGAGTTGTGATCCATCAGCAGATAAAGTTTCCCAAATCTTAACTCCATCCACGTCATTAAGGTCAACTCTGATTTGAGGAAACAGGTCTTCCCCAGACATTATTTGGTGCCTTGCAACTGGGGTGGCTCACTTCTGTAACTACATCTGACAATGTTCTGTTGCTGTTCATAAGGTTTTCAGTGACTAACCATTCAGAACTGGTCCACCTCTCATTCTTTCTAGTTCATCTTAGTCAAGAAGCTCTGATGAAACCTGTTCACCCTAGGTGCCTCTACTATTTAAAATACTGGTGGCATAAGTTCTACAATCATAGCAAAAACCAATCCAGCACAGTACAACAAATTGACAGATGTGTGTTGGCATTGTTTTTTGTTTTTTCTGTTAAGTACTGTAAACAGAGTCTTTGAGACAAAGTGGTCAGCCATTTAAGTACCCAATCTTCACTGACTTGACCAATAAAATATAGACATTTGAAAAACATTTCTCAACTCTGGAAATAATTCCAATCATGTGCTATGATACCAAGGAATTTCTAAAGCAGCAATGATAGTAATTAGGGTGAAGCAAGTTTATATGGAGTATTCCATTTGAGAGAATGCTGAGAGACTAGGAAATTTTAGTAAGGTGATATTTATGTTCTCAGTGACACTACTTACTTGGAGAGATTAGGTCTGGAAGCAAAATTAGACTGCAGATGACTTTGGAGCACATTATTTTAATTATTCTTCTGAGAAAATATAAAACTGTGTCCCCCAAAATTGCTTTGATTAGTGCTAGAGTTCTCTCATGCAACAGATGTTAAGTAGTACTAAATAAAGTTCCTCATATTTGTTAAAGAAAATTCCTCTTAATTCCAGAGAAGGATTGGCTTGGTTTCTCTAGTGTTTTATGGCTATGAACTTACTTTGGAAACTACTTTGACTTTATCCTTACATCTTGGCATATATTTTCCTAATTTTTATTGTGAGCTTGATTTTCTCATGGACCATAACATTATTTCAGGGGGATTTACACAGAGTCAATGTACCAAAAGGAAATTGCTGATGTGCAACTATTTCAAGAGGTAGTATATGATCAAGAACCAATGACACTGAAGAAAGAAGTCCAACGTGCCCTGAAGGAACTGGCATAGAACAAGGCACTGGGAATTGATGGAATACAAATTGAAATCTTTCAACAAAGTGAGGAGGCACTCACTCATTTATGCCAAGAAATTTGGAAGACAACTATCTGGCCAACTGATAGGAAGATATCCATATTTGTGCCCATTCCAAAGAGAGATGACCCAGTGGAATACGGAAATCATTGGACAATATCTTTGATATCCTTGAGAGTAGAGTTTTACTCAATATAATACAGAAATGGCTACAAGCATACATTGACAGAGAATTTCCAGAGCTTCAAGCTGCATTCATAAGAAGCTGTGGAATGAGGAATATCATTGCTGATGTCTGATGGATCTTGGCTAAAAGCAGAGAATACCAGAAAGATGTTTACCTATGCTTTATTGACTATGCAAAGGCTTTTGAGTGTGTGGATCATGACAAGCTATGGACAACATTGTGAAGTGTGAGTATTCTGGAACACTTAATTGTGTTCATGAGGAATCTGTACATGAATAATTGTTCAAACAGAACATGGAAACACTGAATGGTTTAAAATTTGAAAAGGTATGTGACAGGGTTATATTCTTTCTCCATACTTATTTAACTTGTATGCTGAGCAAATAAGCTGAGAACCTGCTTTATATGAAGAAAAACATAGCATCAGAATTGGAGGAAGACTCATTAACAACCTGTGATATGCAGATGATACAACCTTGCTTGCTGAAAGTGAAGAGGATTTAAAATACTTAACTGATGAAGATCAAAGACCTTAGCCTTCAGTATGGATTGCATCTCAGTGTAAAAAAAATAAATAAATAAATTACTCACCACTGGACCAATAAACAACATTCTTACCAATGGAGAAAAGACTGAAGTTGCCAAGGACTTCATTTTGCTTGGATCAACCATTAACACTTATGGAAGCAGCAGTCAAGAAATCAAAAGGCCTATTGTTGTTGTTATTAGGTGCCATCGAGTTGGTTCAGACTCATAGCGGCCATATGCACAGCAGAATGAAACACTTCCTGATCCTGTGCCAAGCTCACTATCATTGCTATGCTTAAGTCCATTGATGCTGCCATTTTGCCCATCCATCTCGCTGGGTTCTTCCTCTTTTTTCTCCCTCTACCCTACCAAACATGATATCCTTCTCCAGTGTATTAATTACATTAGGCAAATCTGCTGCACAAGACCTTTTTAAAGTGTTGAAAAGAAAAGATGTCAGCATGAGGACTAAGGTGCACCTGATCTAAGGCACGGTATTTTCAGTAACCTCATATGCATGTGAAAGCTAGACAGTGAATAAGGACAATCATAGTAGAATTGATATATTTGAGTTATGATGTTGAAGGAGAATATTGAAATTAAAATGGCTGCCTAAAGAACAAGCAAATCTGTGTTGGAAGAAGTGCAACCAGAGTACTCCTTGGAGGCCGGGATGGCTAAACTTTGTCTCTCATATTATGGACATGTTGTCAGGAGGGACCAGTCACTAGAGAATGATATCATGTTTGGTAAGGTAGAGGGTCAGAGGAATAAAAGGAACAACCCCAGGGAGATGGATTGGCAAATAGCAGCATCAGTGGGCTCAAGTGTAGCAACAGTTGTAAGGCTGGCCCAGGAATGGGCAATGTTTCGTTCTATTGTGCATAGGGTCGTTATGAGTCAGTACCAACTCGATGGTACCTAACAACAACAAATAACCATCTGGTAATTTTTGCTTTAAATGTTGTTATTTCTATTTTTATTAAATTGTGACAAAATTTTGTCATCTACAAAATGTGTGGATTTTGAAATTTATTAAAGATTTGTTTATCATACAACATAAAATTAGAATTTGGAATGCTGCACTGGTATATATTTTCAATAGAACTTGAAATTTCAAATCTCTCACTGTCTTTAATTATAGCAGACTGATTATATAACAAAAATCTTCTACAATCTTACTTTGATTTATCATAGGTTAATTGTATCATGAAGTTTCTTGAAAACAAGTTAGTTTCTATAAATGTTTGCAGTAAAAATGACCTTTAGAAATATTAAAATATTATTTCATTCAAAGCAAGTATTTATAACTTGCATTACCACTATTGGGTCCTGGTGTGGCGCTCTCAGTTAATGCGCTGGAATGCAAGGTCGGTTTGAACCTCAAGGTTAGTTGTTCAAACTTGCCAGCCACTCCTTGGAAACTGTACACAGGTTTGCTATGAGTCAGGACCAACACAACAATGTTTCACAATTACACAACTAACATTATTATTGATAATAAAACCATTGCTGTAGCCTCTTAATACGTTTGTCTTTTTAAATGTTATATCTACTCCTGCTCTAATTTTACTTGCCTTTAAATCTAAAAAAATCCTTTTACTTAAAAAATTTCTATATTATTTGCTTTAACTGCTACTTATTTATAATTGTTGTTGTTGTCTGGTGCTGTCCAGTTGGTTCCAACCCTGTACAGTGTTTCAAAGGCATGGTTGGTGAGATGAATTGCTGGCCAAACTGACCTTGCAGTCCAGTGCATTAGCCCGCAGCGCCATACCAGGACTCATTTATAATTATTAGGCTTTTAAACTTAGTAAAAGAGGGTCTCCTTATTAAAATTATCCCACTTATGTTTACTGATATAACACTTGATCTGACTTTTATTAATATCTCCAATGCTTTCTTTGTTATCTTTTATGTTACCTTCAAAGTCCATAGCATTCGTAGTTGCCTACTATGGACATATTTGGCTCTGTAGGATAAAGCTCTGTATCACAAATCAGTTTTGAACCACAAGGTTACTGTTTAAAATTACCAATCACTCCTCAGATACCCTATGCAGGGTCCCTATGAGTCAGAACAGACTCAACAACACTTAAAAATAACAATAATAACATGGATAGATTAATTTGTTATTTTTTAAGTTTTAAGAAAAAGGGTTCAATTAATAATAGTTCTTTAAGTGATTGCTTTAAAATATTCCAATGGTGGTGGTGGTGATGTGCCATGGAGTTGGTTCTGGCTCAGCAACCTTGTTTATGGTTTCTGAGGTGGTAAATGTTTCTCCCATGGAATCGCTGGTAGTTTCAAACTGCTGACCTTGAGGTTGGCAGCCTGACTCATAAACACTACGCTACCAGAGCTCCTTCAAAATATTCCAATGGTAATTTTAAAATATATCAAACTGTTAAAATTAATTCATAACAACGTATCTTTTTCAATTTTATTTGCTGAGGTGAAATATTGATACTTTTGCAACCTTCAACTTGAAATAAATAAATATTAAAAGACATCAAAATATCTTTTCAAGAAGGTAGCAATCGTTTTTCAAATAAATTTTCTTAACGTTCGCATATGAACTGTCATGTAATACTACGTAAAGTATTCCAGAATATTGAAAAACATGGAGATCTACCAAATTCATTTTATGAAACTAGCATAACTGATAATCATCATTATTACTTTATAAAGGTTTTATGAGTATTAAGTGAGATAATAAATAAAAAGTTCATAACACAGTACCTGATATATATCTGGTGTTTATCATTATTATTAATCATATTACTAAAGACTTTAAAATATTTGTTAAAATTAAATATTTATTTCTGACAAAAATCTCTAAAAATGAGAAAAAGAAAGATATAAATTTTATTTTTATTTGGTTTATAAAATTTTAAAGACCTTTCAAAAATTTTCATAAAATAATCATAGACTATAATGTGCCTTACAATTGGTTGTGCACGTATTGTTTTACTCCTTAGAATCACTGGCCCCACTCCATTCTACTAGATCCGAACTTCTAGAGATAAGCGTTGGTGATTTTTGTTAGGAAGTCTCCCAGATGATGATTTAATAATTTAAGGAAACCTAAGAAACACTACAAGGAGCTTGGTAGCGTAGTGGTTAAGAATCGGTCTTCTAACCTCAAGGTCAGCAGTTCAAAACTAGCAGCTTTTCTGTAGGAGAAAGGTGAGGCTTTCTGCTCCCGGAAAGATTTGCAGCCTTGGAAACCCTTTGCAGGGTCACTATCAGTCGGAACTGACTCCGTGGTACTTAACGACAACAACAAGAAGAAACACTACAAAAAAAAAGAAAGAAAGAAACTCTACAGATCCAGCATTGGACTCTTAGTTTGTATCGTTTTGTTTTTTTATTTAGTAACTAAACATTTGCTAAAATGTTTATAGCTTGGAATCATAAGTCCCTCCCAACTTCTTTGATAACATTATGTTGATTAGAAAGATCCTTTACAAATTGTTTTAAGAAATCTATGTGCATACTGGGCTATGCATTGGGCTGCTAATCACAAGGCCAGCAGTTCAAATCTACCAGGCACTTCTTGGGAAAAAAGGAAGCTTTCTGCTCCTGCAAAAATTTATGGTCTTGGAAACAGGGTTGCTATGACTTTGAAACGATTCAATGGCATTTAACAATATATATCACCAATGTCTCACATCTTTTTTAACTGAGAAATGTGAGCAGTATTCCCAATCAAGTCCGCCATAAGGCCAGGATGGCCATATTTACCATTATAGCTTAACTTGGATAACGTAGCATTAAGCTTAGTCCTTGGAATCCAAAAGACCTAGGTCAAGCCTTCTCAATCTAGCTGTTTCATTTGCTTCTCTGGCCATTAGTTTTCTCAGCTCTAAAATGTGAATAAAGTTATTGTTCGACTCATAGGATGTGCCAATTAAGTCAGATGATCCATGTAATGTAGTTAGGATAGTGCTTGACCCACTAGTATGCTCACAAATGGAAGTATTATAAATGTGCTGCTGTTGTTAAGTGTTGTTCAGTCAGTTCTGACTCATAGTGACCCTGTAGAGGGTTTCCAAGGAGTAGCTGGTGGCGTTGAACCAGTGACTTTGTGGTTATCCTAGTCATTTACAAATAAAAGAATGAGGATTTGAGTTAATGAACTTGAACAGGTCTTTGTGACTCTGTCTAGAGCTTTTCTTACTCTACTCCCCTGCCATCTTAAACCTGGTTGTGGAGAAATTAAAACATGAGAAACAAACCAGCAGAAATAGAACCAACTAGACAGCAATAGGTAATGAACAGGCTCAATCCCATGCAATTTGGAGGGTTAGCATTCATGCTTCCAATCAGGTAACCCTGCCTCAGAGACTTGGGAAAGAATCTTCTAGCAACTTACACCTCAGTGGGGCAGCTGCAGAGCACACAGAAGAGAGTGCTGCTGGACTTTCATCTCAGATTTCTCCACTCATAAGTAACTTCTCAGAAGGAAGCATCAGTACTAATACATGAAATCCAAAGCCACCTCCACATGGTGGCTTTTCCTGAAGTGGGGCAGTGTCATAGGTTGCTTTCCCAGCAGGGACAGTTTGAAACTTTCATCACTGAAACCACAGTTCACACTTGAACAATGTATCAAAATTGATTCTTAGGGCTCATCTCAGAGCTTTCACATAAATGAATCATGTCATTTTACCACACTTTGAAGGCTGACAATCTCCCCCTTCCCAGGGAAGTGGGAAAGGTATGTAATGTGGGAAAGGTGAACATCTCTGTATAGACAGGGCCTTTTGGCAACCAGATAGTGTCAAGAAATGTCTTTTGGGTGAAAAGCTGGATGGATGAATGACCGAGTGAATGGATGAACAAGTGCCTTTCTTTTTTGGATTACTTTATTCCCATTCATTTACACTAGAAGACTCACTCTTGCTATGATGCTGAGAACAAGTTTAAATTTCCTTGTGCTCTTACTGAATCCAAAAACTCCACAGTGAAAACTCCAAAAGGATTGGGTCTCAGGAGTCTTGGGTTCCAGCCCTGAGTTGCCTCTACTAGTTGTATGATCTTGAATACTGCAAGCTTCAGTTTTCTGTAATATGAGATTGTTTTTATTGCTAGGTATCATTCAGTTGGTTTTGACCCATCACAACCCTGTGAGTTTCCAAGGACTGGCTGGTGGGTTTGAACTACTGACCTTGTGGTTAGCAGTCCAGTATTTATCCTTCATTGCTATATTTCAAATTTTACACTCTGTCAATCTCACATGTAAACTTTTTTGAGGGCAGGGTTCAATTCTTATTCATCCCTCTATCTGTGTGCTCAGAAAAAGTGCTCAAGGCATTCATGTTGATGTGAGTGTACAAATGAGGTATATTAAAGAGCATGGGAGCCCTACATAATTCATTTTTTATTACATTTGTATTTTTCCATGTCTCCTGCTATCCTATTACTTTGATGAGGAGAGGAAAGGTGTAATTTTTCTATCCCAAAAATCTATGTCGGTGCCTGGCAAGTAGTAAGCTCTCAGTATAGGGCTATTAGAGTCTATGAGTGATGCAAACAGCTAGCTAACTGAAAGACTGGGAGATCTAGTTCTCCCAAAGTTTTCTAGGAAAAGGCCTGGGATCTATTTCCCAAAGATCATACCTATTGAAAACTCCAGGGAGTACAGTTTTGCTTTACTCAAGTACAAAATTGACTTGAGAGCAATTGATTTTATATATTTTTAAAAATGCAAATCAGGCAATTTGTTTTACTCATTCATTAAATCAGTAAATGCAGGATAGCGATGGTGCTTCTACAAAGAATCTATGAAATCCCAGCTACTATACTTGCTCTGAGTTTATTTACTCTGTGAATACTGTTTGGTGTTAAACATATTTCAGTTTACTTTATCTATATATCTTGTCTGTTATATAAACTGTGAGGCTCCAAGGGAAGGGAAGATACTTTCTATCTTGGCAGTTTCCCTGGCCCCTGAAATAATGGTTCTATTATTATTGTTATAAAAGTTCATGTTCAAAAGCTTATAAACTACAAAATAGTGTGAAAACCAACCAAGAAAACAAGCAAAAAAAAGCAAAATATCCTCACCACTTGAAGGGAAAGCCAAAAAAACCAGGGCCATTGAATCAATTCCAATTCCTAGTAAGTCTATGAGAAAGAGTTGAACTGCTCCCTAGGAGTTCTGTGTCAATCCTTACTAGAACAGAGCATCATCTTTCTCCTGCAGAGCTGCTGGTGGGTTTGAAACACCAACCTTGTGGTTAGCAGCCCAACACTTAACCCACCATGCTACCAGGGCTCCTTCTTGAAGTGAACAGCAATGTAGAATGAGGAAGTCCAGCAAAAGATGATGAAGGCAAAGGAAAACACTAGGAGGAGTTGAAGAGTTTAAAGCAATAGATGTAAATGCTATTATAGACCTCTATGAGTTGTATATATAATATGCCTCTATATACCTCTATGATTCCTGATGTGTCACAATAGGATAAACGCTAGACCACAAGGTTGCTTTGAACTGCAAGGTTGAAGTTTCAAGCTCACCAGCTGTTCCTCAGAAACCCTATACAGGGTTGCTATGAGTTGGAACCAACTTGATGGCACTTTACAACAACAACAATAATGAGTTGTGTGTATATATATGTATATGGAGTGTTGGTGTGGTACTGTAGGATAAGTACTAGACAAAAGATCGGTTTGAACTGCAAGGTCGACAGTTCAAATTCACCAGCTGCTCCTTGGAAGCCCTACATAGGGTCACTATGAATGTGAATGACTTAAAAACTTAACAACTATATATATATATATATATACATATGTACATATATATTGTTGTTAAGTATCATATATATATTTATTTACATATATACTTATATATATATGTACTATACACCTCTACCAATGGATGCATAGATAGACATGCAAGCTGAACAGCTATGGGAAGGAGACCAGAAATATATATATATAGTCCATGAATGTTTATAAATTTGACAGAGGATTTTTCTATATATGTGTTGGACTCCTGGTGTGGTGCTGTAGGATTAGCACTGGAGTGAAAACCACAAGGTCAGTAGTTCAAATCTATCAGCTTTCCTTGGATACCCTATACAGGGTTGCTATGAGCTGGAACAGATTCAATGGCACTTAACAATAATTTACCTATTATTGTCCATGGATACAAGATGCTTCAAAAAATTCACGGACCAATTCTATTATCTTTTGATTTCATTTTCCACAAGCTTTTTGAAGCCTCTCATATAGTAGTAGAACATGTAGGAGGCAAAGTAATGAAAACTTCTTAGCCATAACCAAACATCTTCATGAAAGAGTAAGTCTCTGCACATGGGGACTCTGGGTCATAGTCTTGGGGGACAACAAGGTCAATTGTCATAACATAGTCCACAATGACAATGTTCTACATTTGATGAGCAGTGACTGGGGTCTTAAAAGCTCTTTTGAGTTGCCATATAAAGGGGAACTATCGGTTTCTCCATGACCAGTGTACAGAAGAGTGAAGAAAATTGAAGACATATGGAAACAATTAATCCAATGGACTAATGGACCACATGAACCTCAGCCTCCATGATCCTGTTACTAGAAAAGCTAGGTAATGCCCAGCTACCACTACCAACAACTCTGAAATGTGGAATAAAACTCAAAATCACAAAAAAGACCAGGCTTGCTGGCTGGATAGAGACTGATGGAACCTGAGAGACTATGGCTTGTGGTCACCCCTCCAGGGCTGGAACTGAACTCACTCTTATGATTCAATTTTTTGCCAAATAATAGAAAGTTATATAAGATGAACAATAACACTAAAATTGTATAACTCTTTATAATAAACAACTGTTTGAGATCAGTATGGCAGCATTTTCCCAAAGACAAATTTCAGAAGGCAGGAGGTGTTAGAAAAGAAGAAGGAAGAATAAAAATGGGAATCACAGGGAGGAAGTGGGATAAGTGATGCTATACATTGTGTGGACTGTGAGACAGGAAGCAAAATGTGTGTGAATTGTAGAATGGAAAACTGATTTATTCTGTAAATCTTCCCCTAATTCACCATAAAAAGTTAAAAAGAAAAAAAACTTCACCCTTACCCTTAATCTTACCACCCAAAGGTGTCAACATTACAGTAAATAATTTAAATAGTGTTTGAATTTTGCAGGATAAAAAGGAACTAGAAAAAGTGCCATGTTCCTGTTAGCTCTTTATTCAATGTACGAGATGTCAATTTCTAAATGGCTTCTTGTTCTTTCTTTTTCCAAGTTAGATAAACATTAAGAAATTAGTGTTTATGTACCTTAACACATCTTTAACAGACATGACTTTAAGGTTTCAGTTAGTAACACTCAGTTTAGGGTCAAAACACATCACTGATGCCTAAACAAACAAATAAGACTTCAGTTTTCTTTGTTATAGTAGATAAAGCATTTTTAGCAATTTTACAATTATTCTTTAATAAATGTTAATAGGGAAAGTCTAGTCCATAAGAAAACTATCCTGTAAAAGTGACAGTTAACTTTGAAAAAAAATGAACAGATACTTCATAGGGAAATTGTGGAAGTATACCAGGCTCATAGTATAATTCAGGGGACTCATTTGTTTTTCATTTCCTCTGAGTTGCTTAACAACAAAGTTTTTATTTAGTTTTGCTAACATGTACTGAGTAAATATTATACAGTGGGTTGCGAGTGGGGCTGCTAACTGCAAGGTCAACAGTTAGAATTTACCAATTGCTCCACAGGAGAAAGATGAAGCTTTCTGCTCCCATAAAGATTTACAGCCTTGGAAACGCTATACAGGGTCACTATGAGTCGGTCGCTATGGGTCGGAACCGACTCGACGGCACTTTAACAACAACAACAACATGAGTCGGTACCAACTCCAAGGCACACAACAGTAAACTACTGTTTTAACTCTTAATACATTTAACTCATTTTATTCTCACAACTATTATTTTACAGATGAGGAATCCAGGGATTGAGGTTAGGCGGGCTAAAATCCCATAGCTAATAAGTGGCAGATGAAGGAAAAGGTCTTGGTTGAAAAGAAACGTTTTTTCATCCTTCAGTAGATCTGTAAGGGACTTTAGAGAGATCATCTCGTCTAATTATCTTGTTTCAGGACCAGGGAATTGAGGTCAGAGAGGTTAAATGATACTCATCGTTTCCTGGATCGTTAGTACCAGGGTTACACTAATCTTCAATCTCATAATTTTTATTCCAGTGCTTCCCCAATAATTCTGATCTTGGTTAGAGCCACAAAGCTTACCCTGTACCCAAATACCCTTAGCTATGTACTTGACTCCAGTGGGGTTGCTAGTGGTTACTTTCAATAGTTGCATGTTTGGTAGGTAGATCTCCTGGACCAGTGAATCTGTTTACAATGCTGAGTCAACAGTGCTGTATATTAGTGATTGACATGCTCGAATGATCTAGAAATTTAAATGATTGCTGATTCCTGAAATTCCAGGAGGTGATGTGTGAAAAGATGTGGGCTACTTTACCTTCTCCAACTGAACCTTGATTTGATGGAGAGCAGGAGGGCGAAGGTGCCAGAGGGAACATAGCTACCATGTTTTCTTAAGCAAATCAATGATGCCAGTCAGCAGTGTGGGCACAGAACATCTCTACTATGCCTAGGAGAACACTTTCTTTTGTATCTGATTTTCAGCATTAGCTTCTTGTTGTTTTTCAGCAAAGGTTTGGTTGTGTTCCTCAGGTTTCACCCTTTCAACATCTGAATGTCATTCCTTTGGCTAAATGATTTTTTTCCTCTCCAGTTCTTTACTTGGTGATGACAGGAGAAGCTGTTAGTTTTTTCAAAAAGTTGACATAATGGTCCACTTGCAAGAAGCCACAGAGAAATGAATCTGTTCTTAAAAGTTGGAATTTATTTGATTCATCTTCTAAGATGACTTATTGAAATTGTCTTAAGAATGTGTCTAAAATGTGTGTTGTGTACTCTGCTGATGGCATCAGACCCAGAATTTCCATCCAGGTATTTATTTAATTGTCTCTTCTAATTCTCTCTACTGACACTCATCTTGAAGTTTACTTTGACCATTTTGTTGGAATAGCACTCCACCCTGCCCTATTTAACTCCTGAGAGATAAATCTAAGCCCAACCCTACAATTCCCAGGTTGGCCCTAAATCAATGCCAGACTTATGTTAGGAATGGCTTACACTTCAGGGAAAAATTTTTTCCTGTGTAGTTTTAAAGGTACAGGTAAAAGCAGCAGAAAACCAACAGTGGAGGTATAAAGATCGTGATTTAAAACAGGTAGAAAAGACATAGTGGCAAGAAGATAACATCTTAGCTGAAATATAAAATTATTATTGAAAGTGTGTGGTAGAAAGCCTGAGGCTATTCAAATTTAAGCTGAACTCATTAATTACAT
The DNA here is from genome assembly GCF_000296735.1 of Chrysochloris asiatica. NCBI lineage: Eukaryota > Metazoa > Chordata > Mammalia > Afrosoricida > Chrysochloridae > Chrysochloris > Chrysochloris asiatica. Next base: position 25,597,193 of record NW_006408534.1, read on the forward strand.
TTGAATTTGAGCCTAAGTGTAGATTCAGAATTTTCTGGAGTGGGCTGTGTCTGGGGGCTTTGCCCATTAACAGACTAGACTGGCTGCTCTTCAGAAGGGAACAAAGCAAAGTGGATGAACTTGCCCCCTCCCCACTCCCAGGTGTGTTTGTTGTTGTTGTTAAGTGCAGTCTAGTGGGTTCTGACTTATAGCAACTCTGTATAGGATTTCCAATGAGTGGCTGGTGGTCTGACCCACCAATCTTTTGATTAGCAGTCCAGTGCTTATTCTACAGTGCCACACAAGGCCTTCAGTGTGCAGAGGGCACTTCATGACTATATGAACCATGGGCCAGGTTTTGTTTTCCTTCCTATCAGCATCTATGCTGTACAATCAAGCTTTTTATAAGGCAAATGTAGGTTAAAAACCTCTCTTCCTCTGTGTCAGTTTCCCCAGTTGCAAAACAAAGGGTGTAGAATAGAGCTCTGGTAGCGTAGTGGTTACGAATCGGGCTGCGAACCTTAAGGTCAGCGGTTCGAAACTACCAGCTGCTCCGCGGGAGAAAGATGAGGCTTTCTACTCCCATAAAGATTTACACCCTCGGAAACCCTGTACAGGGTCGCTATGGGGCGGACCCGACTCAACGGCACTTAACAACAACAACAACAATTGATAGTTTAGTGGTAGAATTCTCCTCTGGTAGTATAGTGATTATGAATTGGGCTGCTAACCTCAAGGTTGGCAGTTTGAAACTACCAGCTGTTCTGCAGGAGAAAGATGAGACTTTCTGCTCCTCTAAAGATTTACAGCCTCGAAAACCCTGTGCAGGGTTACTATGAGTCAGAACCGACTCCATGGTACTTAACAACAACAACAACAACATGCAGAAGACTGGGGTTCGATTTCATCGTACACTTCATGTGCAGACATCACCCATCTGTCAGTGAAGGCTTGCATGTTTCTGTGATAGTGAGCAAGGTTCAGTGGAGCTTCCAGACTAAGATAGACTAGAAAGAAGTTCTGGTGATCTATTTCTGAAAATCAGTCCATTGAAAGTCTATGAATAACAACATTTGGATCTGCAGTTGATGATCACAATAGTATAGGCCCTGACAGCAATTTTGTTCCATTGTGAATGGGGCCACCATGAGTCAGGAGTGACTACATGGCACTAACACCAACAGAATAAAAATGCTTCTAGCACTGATGTCCCACTATCATTATGATTAGAGTTACCTTACAGTGTTGGGATCATAAAGCTCAAGACACTTTAGAGGTCATCTGGTCTTAATTCTTGGCTCACTTTAACTTTGTTTAACAAACCACACAAAAGCCTAGTAGCGCTGATCAAAATATGTACTATTTCTTAAAATTCCATGCATTGGCGGAGCAGTCTGTTTTTCTGCTTTCTCCTGGCTCACTCAAATTACTTCTTTTAGCTGGAGGATTAGTTGGGCTGAAAGATCCAAGATGGCCTCACTCAATGCCTGGTAGTTGGTGCTGGTTGTTGGATGGGCCTTATTGTTCTCCTCTATGTCACCTCTCATCCTCTAGAAAATTAGATTAGCTTCCTTATGTGACAAACTTAGAGAAGTGTTCTAGGAAAAGGAAAGCTGCAAGGTTTCCTAAGGCCTAACCTCAGAAGTAGCATAAGGTCACCTTCAATGCCCTCTATAAGATAAAGAAAATCATAGGCCCTGCCCAGATATAATGGGAGGAGAAATGGTTTCTACCCATTCATGGAATGTTGGCAAAGTCAAATAGAAAAAGGGACAAGGGAAATAAAAAGAATTATTGTGTGACCATCTGTAAATTCACCAGTTGCTCCTTGGAAACCCTATACAGGGTTGCTATAGGTTGGAATCAGCTTGACAGAACTTAACAACAACAATAACCTTTGCAAACAATTTACCATACTTCCTAGTTATACTACCAAAGAGAACCAGGCATTAAAAGGTTTCTGAAATCAGCTGGTAGTCATGATAAAAACTCAGGTACCCTAGTATTGCTATCATCAATTGCTTCCCATTGCATTTTCCAAGTTAATTGATCATCAACAACAATTATTGGGTAACTAAGGTAGACAGTTCAAACCCACCAGCTGTTCCAAGGGAGAATTACGAGGTGTTCTACTCCTTTAAAGATTTACATCCCTAGAAACCCTACACAGGGTTACTATGAGTTGGAATTAGCTCAGTGACAGTGGGTTGAATATATATCAGGTATTGAGTATATATGAAATGCAAGAAAATATACTTTCTTTCAAGTAATCTATGTGCAGCATGGCATTAAAAGGGGATTAACTGACTAAGAGGGGGCATGATCTGTTTTTATAATTTTCTATGAAAATATGTTTTGTAAATGGAAAAAAATAAAGTCCCTTCTTTGTCTTGAGTTCAATAGACATTGACCTTTAATTTGACCCGGATAATTGAAGTTCTTTTCTATTCTCTAAAATTTCTTCCACAGTAACTTTACTATATGAAGAAAAACAATATCCAAATTATCATAAATCTGTCAGTATTGCATTTCAAAACAGAGGCAAATGGAGCTTCCATATATCTAAAATGTATGTCTATGGATTACCATTTTTACCCTTTAATGGTGTGGGCCTCAGGGTCAAGTTTTTATTATATACATCTTAAAAATGTAGAGCTGGCATTTCAGAGAGGGGGATAGGGAGGGGGTTAGGGAAGTGACCTGAGTCAGGGTGGATATTAACCTTTTGACCCCAAAGCCTGATGGATCTCATGCAGTATTACACTCTAGAAGGGAGGTCGTTTTTGGCATAGGGAGGAAGACCAGATGCTCTGGTGTTTCATTTTAAGCTTTGAAAGGTTAAACTTAGACTTGCCTTTGCCCTATAACCTGCCAGGGCTACCCCATAGCAAAGACCATCTTATATTTCCCCACTTCCTTTTTTTGGACCTTAGTTCTGTCCTTACCCTTCTTCAGGTGTCTGATGCCCTCTTGCTATGATCTAATTCTCCATTCCTTACTTGGTTTTTAGGAAAGTATCAAGTACAATCATTTAAAATTCAGTGTGATGTCAGTTGGTGAGCAAATCTGATCTTTTACTGGTAAAAGAAAGGCTTCATTTATAGAGAAAATTATTGTGGTCATCAACAGACAGATTTTAAGAACATTTCTAAGCCCCCTGAGTTCATGCCAACTGCTTTCTGCTCTTATACCCTCTTCAGGGAGTCTAAGATTTTTCAGTACTAGAACTTTAGAATTGAAATAGTCAATAGTGCTCTCATTGATACTCCTTATTTTTTCAGTGATAAAACTGAGACCTAGAAAGAAGTAGTGGCTTGCTACATTACTCAGCTAGTTAGTAGCAGAGTTGGGATTCCAATTTGAATCACTTGATCTTCAAACTAGCAAAGTTTGAGCCAGATAATTGGGGTGGTGGGGGGGGGCTTATGTGCTGTGGAGTAAGTTCCAACTCATAGCAACCCTGTACAGGGTTTCCAAGGCTACAAATCTTTACAGGAGCAGAAAGCCTTGTCTTCCTCTCATGGAACAGCTGGTAGTTTCGAACTGCTGACCTTGCAGTTCACAGCCCTATTTATAACCACTATGCTACCAGAGCTCCTTGAAAAGAAACTATATGGTTGCTTCAGATTCAGGAATTTGTATGTTTTCCTGAGAAATAGATCTATACAAAACTGGGCAATTGTCAGTTGCATAGATTTTCATGAATCTTTTTAAAGGCAAGGAAGGGATAGGGGTTCTAATGGAAAAAGAGAGAGTAAGGAACTGAGAGGAAGTCATGGCCTAGTATCTATATTCTTATTGTTGCTGTTGCTTCACTTTGACATAGGTAGTGATATCAGAAATATAGCATTTCACAGATTGAGACATAGGCTTTAGCATCCAGACCTAAATTCATTATGTGTTCTTGGGAAATTGTATAACCTTCTTGCTTATCTGTAAAACAAAGCATAAGAATAAGTCATCTTTAAGCAATTCCACAGACTTTCTAGCTGTAGAGCTAGAAAAGACAAGGTCCCAATGAGCACATCCTTAGAAAAATGAGAGGCAGTTATTAATGTTTCTGAGACAGTAAAGAAGTGAGCTTGGATAAGGTATACAATTGATGTTGGCAACTCTTAGTAAAATATAGATGTTCCTATTTTCTTGACACAATACAGTATGTCTCAGGAACAATAAAAGATTGCTCACTCATGAAACTGTATTGAATACAGTCATGTACCTCATAATATTGATCTGGGCAATTTTCAACTATAAACACATCTGCGTTCCCCACTTCTGTTGTTGTTGTTAGGTGTCATAGAATTGGTACTGACTGATAGTGGCCCTATATGTAACAGAACGAAACACTGCCCAGTCCTGGGCTAACCTCACAATTGTTGCCAAGCTTGAGCCCATTGATGCCACCACTTTGCCAATCCATCTCGCTGGGGGTCTTCCTTTTTCCTCCAACCCTCTACCTTACAGAACATATCTTTCTCTAGCAACTGATCCCTCCTGACAATATGTCCAAAGTATGAGAGATGAAGTTTGGCCATCCTGGCCTCCAAGGAGCACTCTAGCTGCACTTCTTCCAGAACAGATCTGTTTGTTATTTGGCAGTCCATGGTACTTTGAATATTCTCTTCCAACACCATAACTTAAAAGCATCACTTCTCCTATGGTGTTCATATGTACAGCTTTCACATGCACATGAGGTTACTGAAAATACTATGGTTTGGGTCAGGTACACCTTAGTCCTCAAACTGACATCTTTGCTCTTCAACACTTTAAAAAGGACTTGTGCAGCAGATTTGCGTAATATAATACGTCGTCTGATTTCTTGACTGCTGCTTCCATGAATATTGATGGTTGATACAAGCAAAATGAAATCCTTGACAACTGCAATCTTTTCTCATTGATAAGAATGTTGTTTATTGGTCCAGTGGTGAGGATTATGTTTTTGTTTTTGTTTTTTTTACATTCAGAGGCAATACATACCGAAGGCTGTGGTCTTTGATCTTCATCAGTAAGTATTTTAAGTCCTCTTCACTTTCAGCAAGCAAGGTTGTATCATCTGCATATCGCAGGTTGTTAATGAGTCTTCCTCCAATCTTGATGCCACATTTTTCTTCATATAACACAGTTTTTCAAATTATTTGCTCAGCATTCAGGTTGAATAAGTATGGTGAAAGAATACAACCCTGTTGCACACCTTTCTTAATTTTAAACCATTCACTGTTCCCGTGTTCTCTTTGAACAACTGCCTCTTAGTCCATGTGCAGAATCCTCATGAGCACAATGAAGTGTTCAGGAATACTTATACGTCACAATGTCATTCATAGCTTGTCATGAACCACAAAGTCAAAAGTCTTTGCATAGTCAATAAAGCACAGGTGTTCTAATGGAAAAAGAGAGAGTAAGGAACTGAGAGGAAGTTCTTTCTGGTACTCTCTGTTTTCATCCAAGATCCATCACACATCAGCAATGATATCCCTCATTCCACATCCTCTTCTGAATCTGGCTTGAACCTCTGGAAGTTCTCTGTCAATGTATGCTTGCAGCTGTTTCTGTATTACCTTTAGTGAAACTTTACTTGCATGGGATATCAAAGAGATTGTCTGATGATTTCCTCATTCCATTGGGTTACCTCTCTTTGGAATGGGCACAAATACAGATTTAGTCCAATCAATTGGCCAGATAGTTGTCTTCCACATTTCTTGGCATAGATGAGTGAGTGTCTCCAGTGCCGCCTTACTTTCTTGAAAGATTTCAATTTGTATTCCATCAATTCCTGATTCCTTGTTCTTTGCGAATTCCTTCAATGCACCTTGGACTTCTTCCTTCAGCATAATTTGCTCTTGATCATATGCTACCTCTTGAAATGGCTAAACATCAACCATTTCCTTTGGTACGGTGATTCTATGTATTCCTTCCATCATCTTTTGATGCTTTCTGAATCATTCAATAATTTTCACAGATAATCCTTCAATAACAAAAGTCGAAGCTTGAATTTTATTCCTCCAGCTTGACAAATGCTGAGCATGTTCTCCCCCTTTTGCTTTTCTGACTCCAGATCATTGCACATTTCATTTTAATATTTGGTTTCTTGAGCTGACCTTTGAAATTTTCTGTTCAGCTTTTGTACCTCCTTATTTCTTCCATTTGCTTTAGCATCTCTATGCTGGAGAGCAAGTTTCAGTCTCTTCTCACTTCAATTTTTACCTTTCCCTTCTTTCCTGACTTCTTAATGACTTTTTGCTTTCTTCTTGTATGATGTTCTTGATGTCATACTACAACTCTTCTGGTCTTCGGTCTTTAGTGTTTAATGTATCAACTCTGGTCTTCAGATGATCTCTAAATTCAGGTTAGATATATTCACGGTCATATTTTGATTCTCATGGACTTGGTTTCATTGTCTTCAGTTTCAGTCTGAATATGCATATGAACAATTGGTGGTCTGTTCCACACTCTGCCCCTGGCCTTGTTTTGACTGATGATATGGAACTCTTCCACTGTCTCTTTCTACAGATGTAGTCAATTTGATTTCTGTATATTCCACCTGTTGAGGTTCATGTGTATAATCATCTCTTATTCTCTCTAAAGAAGGTATTTGAAATGAAAAAATCATTGGTTTTGCAGAATTCTATCATGTGATCCCCAGCATCATTTCTATCCCCAAGATCTTATTTACCAACTACTGATCCTTCCTCTTTGTTTCCAACCTTTGCATTCCATCACCAGTTATAACCAATACATCCTGATTGCATGTTTGATCAGTTTCAGATTGAAGAAGTTGGTAGAATTCTTTTATTTCTGAAATAGAAAAGTTCTTCTATTTCATCCTCACTAGCTTTAGTGGTTGGTACATAAATTTGAATAATAGTGATATTAATTGGTTTTCGCTGTAGACACATGGATATTATCTTATCACAGACAGCATTGTACCTCATGACAGATCTTGATATGATCTTTTTGAAGATGAATGCAACACCATTCCTCTTCAATTTGTTATTCCTGGCATAGTAAACCATGTGGTTGTCGGATTCAAAATGGCCAATACCAGTCCAATGCCTAAGATATCGATGTTTATGTGTTCCATTTCAGTTTTGACAACTTCCAATTTTCCTAGATTCATACTTCGTACATTCCATGTTCCAGTTATTAATGGATGTTTACAGCTGTTTCCCTTCATTTTGAGTTGTGCCCCATCAACAGATGAAGGTCCTGTGGGTTTTACTCCTATGGGCTTTACTCCATTCGTGTCATCACGGTCAACTCTACTTTGAGGAGGCAGCTCTTCCCCAGTCTCATTTTGAGTGACTTCCAACCTGAAGTGCTCATTTTCCAGCACTATATCTGACTGTTTCTTTGCTATTCATAAAGTTTTCGGTGAATAGATATTTGGAAGTAGTCCGTCTCTCCTTTTTCCTAGGATATCTTGGTCTGGAAGCTCATCTGAAACCTGTCCACCATGGGAGATTTTTGCTAGTCTTTAAACTACCAGGGGTATAACTTCCAGAATCACAGCAAATCATAAGCCACCACATTACAACAAACTGACAGATGAGTGGTCTATCTACTTCTGTAAAGTCTATTATAGTAAAAATTCAAGATACATTTAATGATTCATTATAACAAATACACACTACTTTGTGATGTGTATGAAAACATCATATTATCATCATTGTGTTGTTATACTAAAGATGTTTTAGCATCTGAAAGTGCTCCTTTAAAATTTTTATGCATACAATGATACACTATGTATACTATGTTGTTATTAACTACCATTGAGTTGATTCCAACTTATAGTGATCCTGTATAGGGTTTCCGAGGAGCAGTCGGTGAGTATGAATTGCCAACCTTGTAGTTTAAACCAACCTTGCAATCTAGTACATTATCCTCCAGCGCCACACCAGGACTCCATATATACTATATATATTAAGACAGATGTTTGGCTAACTGACATTAGATATAAACTGTACTTAACTACAAACAAATTTGACTTAAAGCCAGATTTAGGAATAGAATTTGTTTGTAATCTGGGCATTGCCTGTATATAATATGTTGCTTGCACAACCTCTGAATCACATATCCTCTATGTCACAGACTGTATCGTGGACATTTAGCAATGCATAACTACATTGCTATAGAAATACTGCACAAGTCCTTTAACTGTTTGATATCTCTTATTTTTCAGACTCCTTTTAAACCAAGGAACTGTAAGGGCCCCATACATTGCTAAAAGAAATGGCTCCTTAATGTGAAAACATAAACATTATTGAAAGTTAAGTGGAGAAAATATTTTTTAGGCAGAATATTTCTGGATTGTTGTTACTAGCTGCTGTTATGTCGGCTTCCAATTCATGGCCATCTAAAGTGCTACAAGGTAAAACTTCTCCGTAGTGTTTTACTGACTAGAGTCCTGGTGTGGTGCTGTAGCGTAAGTGCTTAACCATAAGGTTGGTTTGAGCCACAAGATTATTTGCTTTTTCCAGTCACTGGGTAGGTTCAAACTGTCAAACTTGAGGTTAGCAACTGATAGATATTGTTGTTAAGTGCCATCGAGTCTGTTCTGACTTATAGCAACTCTATATAGGGTTTCCAAGGAGCAGTTGGTGGGTTTGAACTGTCTACCTGGGGTTCAAAGTTCAGTGCTGATTCTACAGTGCCACACTAGAAGCTAAATGATAGTCCTCCAATAACTTACATATCTGTTTCATTGGAGCATCTTCACACACAAGTTTTCATACTTCACACACAAGTTTTACTGATTTGATAGATAGCATAGCTTTGCTGAAAGGTCACCACTCATGAGAAAACCATATTTCACGTCTGCAACTTATCAATCAGGAAAACTTAGCCAGAGTAGTTAGTATTACTGATCACTTCTGTGTTCCTAAGAGAATAAATATGATACCTACTCTGTTTGCTTCACAAAATTATTTTAAAGATTAACTTTGAATGTGCTTTACTATTGAAGGAAATATACAAATTAAGTGATGGTTATTGTCTGGATCTCTCAAATGGGTGTGTCCCTAGTTTCCTGACAGTACAGGCAGCTGCACGTCTTTATTCTCACTATAAAACTATAGCCTTTAGTGAGTGCACCCAAGACATGGGTCTCTGAATCCCATACATCTAACATATATATCTCTCAGAGTGAGAGTCAGCTTGGAATTGCATTAGCAGAGCAGGTACAGTGAAAAGGCCTGAGGCTTTGGAATTTTTAAAAAGGGAACCAACACCAACATCTCTGAAATAAATTGATTTGGTTGAAACTCTTCCAAAGAAATTACCTTAATTCTGAGACTAAATATGCTGCGTTCCAGTCCAAATGGACTTTTCTTGGCGAATTCCCTGAGAAGTAAACATTCAAGTTTAATGGGGAAAGGGGCAGTAGAACCTTCAGTTTTAGCTCACTGATGTCACCCACTGCTTTTTGAGCCAAAGAACAAGAAAATCCAACACTTCCTTCAAGTATGAAGGCATCATTTGGGAATGATACAAATATGTTTGTGGTTTCTATATAATTTCCTTTAAAGAAAAATACAGGAATTGAAGAGGATGCATTTTTTTTAGAATCTTGACAGACATATGTGCTTCTTTCAGAGAGCCACCTTTGGCTGTCTGGTTAAAAAGGCTGTCTATTTGTTCCTCAATTAAAACATAAGAGGAATATAGAGTATCTAAACTGTGGATGATCTTATATTAAATCAAACTTAATGTCATATCCAGGGATAATATCTTAGACTTGGGGAATAGTAGAGCATTTGAGCTTGGAAGGCAAGTGTACCATATTTGAAATGGAAGACAAGGTTGAGGAAGTAGGAAAATCAAGATCCAGGAAGGTTTAACTTGTGCCAAGTCACAGAATTCATGTTGTCAAGGTCAGATTAGAATACAGGACTGTTTAACACCACTCATTCCATCAGCTGCCACTGAGTTGATCCCAACTCATGGGGACTTCCTGATTGTCAGAGGAGAGCTGTGCTCCATAGGGTTTTATTTGTTGCTGATTTTTTGGAGGCAGATTGCCAGACCTTTCTTCGATGGAGCTTTTGGATAGATTCAAACCACTAACCTTTCAGTTAACAGTCAAAAGCATTAACTGTTTGCACCACTCGGAGACTTCTTTTTAAAACCAAGACTCCTTTTATCTTGTTAGACAACAAATCATTCTTCGATAACAAAGATATATACTTGAGAGGCTACCCTGAAATCCAGAGTTCTCACACTGCCTAAATGGCAGGACAGGGCACCTCACTTCAAACAATGAAATCATTTTCAGTCAATTGGAAAGGCAGGGATTCAAGAACTGAATTCCAGTCTTATTCTACCACTGGGTGATTTGGCCATTCCATTTCTGTGAGCAGATAAATCAATTGTTGATTTCCAATGTGCTAGAAGAGCTTGCTATTTTGAACAATCTATAGGTAAATTCTACTGAAGAGTTCAGAGTATGTTATTAAATTCATTTGCATTCTATGAATTTAAAATGACCATCATTGAGCTAGGCAGTCGGTGTTCAGAAATGAGCAATACAATCCATTCCCTGAAATGTCTCAGAATTCAAGTGGAAAACATACGACAGTAGATGGCAAGGATTGTAGCTTATTCATCTTAATATCACGTAAGAATGATGTACACATTTGCTGATTGAATCTTGTTGGTTAAATGTTGGTGGTTGAAGTGTCGTGAGTGTAGAGAAGAGGAGACAATCAATCTTCCCAGGGTGGGGAAAAGAGAGCTTCAAAGCTGATATTTAATCTGACCTTTAAAGGAAAACACAGTATAGAGCAAACAATCATCCATTTATCTGTTTAATGAGTGTACGGGTCTGATTCTTTAAAAGGGTAGAGGCAGTGTTCCGTAAATATTTACATAAAAAGCATCTGGACTTTCCTAAGGTAGAAAGTGTCTGTCTACTGGGGTTGAGAGCAGAGCTGGGTGTCTAGCTTATCTCCATCATAGCTACTGGGTCTACTTCTGGATAGAGCTTCATCTTCAGGGCACTGTGCCTGGGGGCAGCCTCACCTGACTTCTTGCATTGCCCTCTCTTGGGTCCCTGGGACAAGCTGTTTTACTTGGCCTCACTCCACCCCTAGGGTATGCAATTACTCAGAAACTCCCAGCTGTTCCCAAGCCCCCACACTGAGTTTCCAAACACAACCTGTGAAAACAGATCTCTGGTGGCAGCTTCAACCACATTTGGCAACTGCACTTGTTCATGGTCCACCAACAGACTCTTGAGTCCCAGACACTCTCCACTCCAGATGCAAATGTTGCCTGGTGGGACACTGTCTTTGGGACAAATCCAGGAAAGATCTGCCTGGGAACTCAAGGATTTGGTGTTTTTCTTTTGGCTCCATCCAAGGCAAATGGAGCTGAATGTCTTTGCACTGTGGTCTGTCCTCTCATGTAGCAAGTGAAAGGCTCACCTTGTACATGCCTATCTCATGGGAATCCTGAGTCCCTGTCTTTCTTCTGTAATGAGTACAGAGTGTTTATATGTGACTTAGGACCCTGACTTCATCTTTGACTACTTGCTTCCTCTCAAGCTGTCTCTCCTACATCTTACCAATTACTCTGTCCCCCATGCATTTGAACCATCATCATCCTTTTTTTCTGCCTTTTCAACATCCTCATTGCCATCATCCACAATCAAGTGACCAATTTTTGCTTGCATTATTTAATAGTCTTCTAATTATTTGCCTTTTCTAAGTTGTTTACAGCCTTCAGAGACATCATGTTACCAGACTTATCCTTTTAAAATGTAGGTTGTTTTCGTTGTTAAGTGCTGTCGAGTTGGTTCCGACTCATAGTGATTCTGTATAAAGTTTGTGAGTAGAATATGGTGAGCTTGAACGATTGACCTTGCGGTTCAAACTGACCTTATAGTGAAGCACATTAACCTGCAGTGCCACAATAGGACTCCCTCCAAAGTTTATACCTCTGGCAATATAACGTTCCTGCTCACTTTCCAAGGCCAGTTTATCTACTCCATGAGGTCCCAGCACTTTCCATTGGAATTAAGACCTTTATTGATAAATGGCCTGTGGCTTGAGGGGATCACTTGAAGCTTGTCATCTCACATTCATAGTGCAGAGATGGCTCTTCAAAGTGGCTGCCAAATTTAGGACTATATTTACCACCATTCTGTCCAGCATCTAGTTCTGCAAGTAGAATGAGAGCAGAGGTGATGTAAGTCACCTCAGGGCCAAGGTTGTTAAGAAAAGGATGCACTTTACTGACCCACTCACTCCTTTTCATTCTGAAAGTTAGAAACAAGATGAAAGCATATTGGTTCCATTAACAACATCTGAAGTAAAGCATTTTGCCATTTAGGACACATTTCATTGCGCTAATTTGTGAAGTAAAAATAGTTATTTAGATAAGAGATGCACAGAGGGAACAACAGGAAAATTATCAGGTGGCTTTGAAGGCAATAGTCCATTAGGTGGCAATAAAGAATTACTCTTACTTTTCCATGATTTTTTAGTTTTGTGATTTTCCTTTTTCCATTTTTGTAGTCTTTATATTTTTTTTTCCTGGGTTTTTATGACTTTTGTTTTGAATCTTGTTTTTTGGTGCTCCTTCTATCTTGTAGGAGCTCTTTCTCTTCCTGCCTCAACAGACAGGAGACAGAAACTATGGCCATACAGCTAAGCTACAATTGTACCCTCTAAAACCACACCAAGCTGGCAAGAGCCAATACCACCCACCTGCTGTACACCACAGCAGCATCTACAATCAACACCTACTAAAAACACTCTGAATTGAGCTGTATGAGTAGAAAACAGAGAAGCCCACCTCCTGATCACATGTGTTGTTGTTAAGTGCTGTTGAATTGGTTCTGACTCATAACAACCCTGCATAGGGTTTCTGAGGAGTGGCTGGTGGTCTTGAACCACCATCTGTGTGGTATAATCTGACCTTGCAGTCCAGTGTACTAATCCTTAACACTACACTAGGAGGCAATTTAGGAAAGTTTAAGAATAAACCAACATACATCCATCTAATTCATGCAAATACAACACCACCACAAGACCTATAAAGCAGCAGAAAATTTCCGCTCACTTGCAGAAACAAGACAGAGTAGCTCAAACAAATGAACAAGAAGAAGAGCTAGAAATTGCATTGAAGGTAGAAGAGGCTTTGGCATTACCTAAAAAAAGAATTCAGGAGAATGATATTGAGATGCATCAAAATGTTTCACAGAAAGGTCAAGAAAAATAAGGAAAACATCAGAAAAGTGATACAGGAACAATCAGACAAAAATAGATATAGCATTTGATACAATACAAAACCTGCAAAAAGGAGGTTCAGATGATCAATTCAGAAATAGACAACATGCTGAAAGGGCAAAAGAGTAGAATTGAAGGGATAGGAAGCAGAATTAGTGAGCTTGACAATGCATCTCTCAATACTGCTAAAATAGAAAAACAAGCACAAAAAAGAATGAAAAAAATCTAAAGAAAGCCTAATATTCATGTGGGACAACATGAAGAGGAATGATCTATGGGTGACTGGAATTCCAAAGTAGGAAGAAACAAAGAAAACCACAGAAGAGATAGTAGAAGAGCTTCTAGAAGAATATTTCCCTAACATCTCGAAAGAGGAGAAGATAAGTATTCAAGAAGCTGAACACACTGCAGGCAGGATAGACCCCAGAAGAAAATCACCAAGACATATCATAATCAAACTCACCAAAATCAAAGACAAGGAAAGAATCCTGAAAGCAGCTATGGAAAAAAGAAATATTACGTACAAAGGAAAACCAATAAGATGAAGCTCTGACTTCTCAGCAGAAACCATGCAGGCAAGAAGGCAATGGGGAGGCATATGCAAAATTCTGAAAGAAAAAAACTGCAAACCAAAATGATATAGCTACTGGACTCAGGGAGGGTGATGGGCTGTGTGTTGACACCCAGGGGGCAGGCCAATGAGGTGTACCCTTTGGTTGTTTGATGATGCATTGAGGGGATGTAAAACTGATATTTTCTCATGTAAATCCACATAATTCACAATAAAGACTTAAAAACAAACAAAAAGAATGATATAGCTAGCAAAGCTGTCAATCAAATATGATGAAATCAGAATATTTCTGCTATCTGACTGTTTTCCACTGCTATTCATAAGGTTTTCAGTGACTGAATATTTGGTAATAGTTTGTCTCTCCTTCTTCTTACTTTGTCTTGGTCTGGAAGGTCATCTGAAACCTGTCCACCTTGTGTGAACCTGCTGGTACTTAAAATACCAGTGGGATAGCTTCTAGAATCACAGAAACTTGTAAGCTATCACACTCGACAAACTGACAGATAAATGGTAGGGATTGAATTGTATCTCACCATAGTTTTTGTCAACTTGTCTAGCATATAACTCTCAATATTATGCAATTATCCACCATTTTCTGATCTGATATAAATATCCTATATGTTGTAAATCCTAACTAACATGAAGTTAATGGAGTCCTGGCCTGCTGCTATAGGATAACTACTGGACTGCTAACCAAAAGATTGGCAGTTCAAATCAACCAGTCCTTCCTCAGATACCCTATATTGTTGTTGTTGTTAGGTGTCATCAAGTTGGTACTGACTCATAGTGACCCTATGCACAACAGAACAAAACACTACTCAGTACTTGGCCAACCTCAGTATTGTCACCATGCTTGACCCCATTGATGCTGCCATTTTGCCAATCTATCTCTCTGGGGATCTTCCTTATTTTCTCTGACCCTCCACCTTACCAAATGTGATATCCTTCTCCAGTGACTGGTACCTTCTGACAATATGTCTGAAGTATGAGAGATGAAAGTATCCTTGTAAGTCCAAATCAACTCAATGGCACTTAAGAACAACCACAAATGAGGTTAATAAGACAGGATTAGAGGGAGTTATGTTAATAAGGCAGGATACAATCTAAAGGATTACATTGCATTTTTAGTGGATCTCATTTGAAATATAAAAGAGATTTTAAAAGGAAGCAGAGACCAGAAGGATCTCAGTACCATCAAGCAAGTAGAGTTGGAAGTGGAGCACTGATACATCCTAGACCCAGGGGAAGATTGATGCCAAGGCACATGGAGACCTCCAAAGAACACTGGGCCCACAGATGTGAAAAGGAAACAAGAACCTTCCCGCAGAACTGGCAGAGAGATGAAGACTTCCACTAGAGCTGGTGTCCTGAATTTGGACTTCTAGCCTCCTAAACTGTGAAAGAATACATTTGTTTGCTAAAGCCATCAGTTTGAAGAAATGGAGTAGTGAGAACCTATTAACATTGTCTGATATAGTGTCAGAAGATGAGTTCCTTGGGTTGGAAGACACTTTAAATGTGACTGGGAAAGAGCTTCCTTGAAGCAGAGCTGACCTTAATAATATAAACTTTGGGGATATTCATTTACTGAGGTGGCATGACTTCTAATGAGAAGAAATAGTTACAAGCATCCATTAATGACTGTAATGTGAAATATCTGAAGTATTAATTTTGGGAAATTGTAAGTCATCATAAATTAAATGAAATGCATAAAGATCAATGTCATAGGATTTAGTGAACTGAAATGGACAGCTATTGGACACTTTTAATCAAATAATCACATGATCTACTACGCTGGCAATGACAGTACAAAAGGAATGGTATATCATTGACCATCAAGATCTACCCTGAAGTACAATACCCTATGTGATAAGATAATATCCATGTGCCAGTTAATACCACTATTATTCAAACTTGTGCACCAGCTACTGATATCAAAGATGAAGAATTTGAAGATTTTTAGGAATTCTGAAGCCTAAATTTGATTAAATATGCAATCAAGATACACTGATTAGTATTGATGATTGGAATGTTAAAGTTGGGGGAAAAAGGACTGGTAGCTGGAAAACATGACATTGGTGCTAAAAATTACACAGAACTCTCATGATAAAATTTTGGAAAACCAATGATTCATACATTACAAATACTTTTTCAACAACATAAACTATGATTATACACATGAACCACACAGGATGGAATACATAGGAATCAAATCAAGTCTGTGGAAAGAGGTGAGGGAGAAGCTCAATATCATTTGTTCATGAGAGCAAAATACAACTTTACATTGATTGGAGAGCAGACTAATTTTAGGATGACATCAAAAACATCATCCATGAAGAAAGGAAAAGGCAAATAAAAGTCAGAAAAAAGGAAAATATCAAAATAGACCTTAAAAGAGATTCTGAAACTTATTCTTGAATGTAAAGTAGCTAAAGTCATGGGAAAAAGTATGAAGTAAAAGAACTGAACAGAAGATTTCAAAGGCCAGCTAAAGAAGACCAAGTAGCATATTATAATGAAGGGAACTGACCTGGTGGCACCTAACTACAATAACAACATGGGCAAATATTAAATGATACAGAAAAGAAAATGAAGGAATACGTAGAGTAACTATACCAAAAAGAACTGGCTGATGATTAATAATTTCAAGAGACTGCATCTGATCGAGAACTGATGTTATTGATGGAAGAAGTCTAAGCTGTACTAACAAAATAACAATTGAAATGCTTTAACAACCTAATGAAGGGCTGGAAGTACTCACTTCTCTATGTCAAGAAATTTAGAAGACAACTGTCTGGCCATCCAACTGGAAGAGAGCCATGTTTGTTCCCATTCCAAAGAAAGATGATGCATCAGAATGTGAAAATTATTGAACAATATCATTAATTCAAATGTAAGTAAAATTTTGCTGAGGATAATTTACAAAGCATCATAGCACTACATTGATTAGGAACGGCCAGAAATCCAGGCCAATTCAGAAAAGGATGTGAAACAAGAAATGTCATGGTGATGTCACATAGGTCTTGGCTGAAAGCTAAGCATACTGTGTTCTGTTGACTATGAAGATATTTAATTGTGTGGATCATAACCAATTATGGATTATATTGTGAAGAATATTAATTCCAAAACACTTAATTGTGCTCATGAGGAATCTGTACATAGGCCAAGAGGCAGCCATTAGAACAAAGCAAGGTAATACTCTGTTTTATAATTAGGAAAGATGTGTGTCAGGGTTGTATCCTTTCACCATAATGATGATTTCACCATAATGATTCAATCTTTCTGTTAGCAAATAATCTGAGAAACTTCACAATATGAAGGAGAACATGATATTGGGATTGCAGGAAGACTCATTAACAACCTGCAATATTCAGATGCATCCATCCTTGATGAAAATGAAGAGGACTTGAAGCACTTACTGATGAAGATCACTGACTGCAGCCTTCAGTAGGGATTATACCTCAGTATAAAGAAAATAACTATCCTCATAACTGGAAAAATAAGCAATGTCATGGTAAACAGATAAAATATCTAAATTGTCAAGACTTTCATTTTACTTGGATCCACAATCAACATCATGGAAATAACAGTCAATAAATCAAATGATGTACTGCATTGGGCAAATGTACTCAAAAGATATCTTGAAAGTGTTAAGAAGCAAATATGTTATTTTGAGGACTAAGGTATGTCTGACCCATGGTATTTTCATATTTTCATATGCATGTGGGAGTCCTGGTGTGACGCTGTAGGATAAGCACAGGGTTGCTAACTGTAAGGTTGGCAGTTCAAAACCACCACCCACTTTTTGAAAACCCTAAATAGGGTTACTATGAGTGGCAATCAACTTGACAATACTTAACAACAACAGTGTATGCATAAGGACAGTCAAAGGACAAAGTACTTTGTATCATAATGTTGTCAAAGAATATTGAATATATTATGGACTGTTAGAAGAATGAACAAATCTGCCTTGGAAGAAGAACAGCCAGAATTCTTCTTAGAAGCAAGGATGGCAAGACTTATCTCTTATGCTTTGGACAAGGTTATTAGGAATGACTAGTCCCAGGAGGAAGAAATCATGCTTGTGAAGGAGAATGTCAATGAAAAAAAAAAAAGACCCTCAATAAGATAGATTGACATAGTGCTACCACAATGGGCTCAAACATAGCAACAGTTGTGAGGATGAAGAACTGGGCAGTCTTTTGTTTTGTTGTACCTGGGGACACTATGAGTTAGAACCACTCGATAGCATTTAACAACAACAACAAAGCCATCCACCTGTGATATTTCTGTTATAGTCACATTAAGTAACTAAGACAAAAGTTTGCATATTCTAACTTCCCTACGAATTAACAAGCTGTTGAGAAAAGGACAAGCAATATTTGTTTTAATTTTGTATTCCCATAACATTGATCACTCCCTCTCCACCTTTTATTTTAAAGTAAACCATCTTTTATAGAATTAATGATTGAAAGAATAAATGAATAATAAGTACAAGGTCTTCTTGTAGCAAAATTGTAGAATCAGAAGTTTGTCCTTCAGGACCCCAGAATCCTCTTTTTTCTGGTCTCCCATCATTGCCTACCTTTCCACAAGATACATACTTCCCCTCATGTATGGCATGTGTGACATACTATTACATGTATGATGTAATCTTGGAATCCACACTGCCAAGGTTTAAATCCAGGTTCTGCAATGACTTACTGATTTTGTGACTGTGGGTTTGCTCCTTACCCTTAGTCTTCTCCTTGTAATATGTAGAAAATTGCTTAACTATTAGGGTTGTTTGAGGTGTAAGTGAGATAATATATTTAAAGTTGTTAGAATGGATTGTGGTTAGCATGATCTAAGTGCTCATATCATGTGACTCTTTCTTCCTTTCCATTTTCCTTCCTCTATATCTGTTTCCTGGTCCTATTTTGCCACATGAAATGGGGATGAGATCAGTCCAGAACTGGGGTGGTGGATGAGCTTCACTTTGTGTGTATTTATTACTGATTATCAGGAGCTGCCACCCACTGTGGAGGTTGATGCTAGACACAACCAATAAATGTATTACACCATTAAATCAGGAGAGGAAATAGCAGCACAAGTGAAAGACAATTATCTTTTCAAAAACTGGAATGTTATTAGACATTTATAGTCTAAAGTGATGACAGCTGATTGTGGAATCCTTATCTATAAGTAAATGTTCAGAATTCAGATGAATCATACAACCTTAGAGCTGGAAAACCAGAGAGATTATTGGCTGTTGTTGTTGTTGTCAGGTGCCATCAAGTCGGAACCGACACATAGCGACCCCATGCACAGCAGAACAAAACAATGTCCGATCCTGGGCCAACCTCACTACCGCCACCACACTTGACGCCATCAATGATGCCACCTGGCTGATCCATCTCGTTGGGGGTCTTCCTCTTTTTCTCTGACCCTCCACCTTACCCAGCATGACATCCTTCTCCAGCGACTGTTCTCTCCGGACAATGTGTCCAAAGTATGAGAGACGAAGCCTAGACATCTTGGCCTCCAAGGAGCACTCTGGTTGCACTTCTTCCAAAACAGATCTATGGGTTCTTTTGGCAGTCCATGGCACTTTCAGTATTCTCCTCCAACACCACAACTCAAAGGCATCAATTCTTCTACGATCTTCCTTATTCACTGTCCAGCTTTCGCATCCATATGAGGTTATTGAAAACACCTACACACCTTCATTTCACTTAGGAAGAAACCAACACCTAAAGAAGACAAGTTACTTGTCCAAAATGCCACCCTTGGTTTAAATAGAACAGAGACAGGGACCCAGGCCCTGACTACTAGTCCAGTGCTTTTTGTCACTCATATGCTCTTCCTAGAGGATCATACTAGTGTTAAACTCAGGAGGATCTTATGAAGCTTTGTACACCTCACCCTCCTGTTCAAAAAAGGAGCCCATGTGGAGCTGTAGGGTAAGAACTGGACTGCTAACCACAAGGTTGGCAGTTCAAAGCCACAAGCTGCTCCATGGGAGAACAATAAGACTGTCTAGTCCTGTAAAGATTTATAGCTTTAGAAACCCCACACAGGGTCACTATGAGTTGCAATCAACTTGATGGCTGTGGGTTTGGATTTTGGTTGGTTTTCCTATTCAAAAGCTTTCAATGGATCTCTTTTACCTTGAAGGTCATGTCTTATGTGTATTAGAATTGTCCAAAGTTTGACACCATTCTTCACTCAGAATCCGCCATTCCCTGGCACTCTATTATTACTGTGTAAATGGGAACAATCCATTTAGAAAGAATTAGCAATATACTTCAAGACTCATAAACATGCTGATATGCTTTGCTACAGTAATTCTACTTCTATATCCATCCTTCATCAAATTCTTTAATGTAGAAAAACCTGTGTACACAAAAGAGTAGTGTTTGAAACTCAAAATGGGAAAGAACCTAAATGCCTACCATTAAAAAGTATTTGAATAAATTATATTTGCTAGATAAACTAATGTGAAATTTTTATAAGTTATGGAGATAAAAGCTAGGGAATTATATGAAACATATATGGTATAACAGTAAATTTTTAAAGCAGGATGAAAATATACATAAAATAAAAAACCAAATTCATTGTAATTGAGTCAATTTTGACTCATAGTGACCCCTAAAAACTCTAAGACTACAGTCTTACAGGAGCAGGCAGCCTTATGTTTCTCCTGCAAAACAGCTGATGGGTTTAGACCACTGCCCTTGTGGTTAGCAGCCCAGTGTCTAAGCAACAGCAACACCAGGGGTCCTCAAAGTATACATAGTATTCAAAGATAAAAAGAGACAGATATTAATAACTGTTGTGCAGATTGTGTCCTGTTACCCAAAATTTATGCCATTGCCTTTTATCTAAAAAAATTAAATTTCCATAAGATATAAAATTTATTATTATAAAACCTCAAAAGATTCCTTGTAACCTGCTATGGAATAAAGGAAAGCACATTATCCAAGTGTTCAATATCTTGTTCCAGTTTCTATCCCATTTCTCAGAACTTTGGTTTCTCATAACCCTATAAGTAAAGGAATGCCTTGTTGTTAGGTGCTGTCAAGTAGATTCCAATTCATATGACCCTAAACACAACAAAACAAAACACTGCCTGGTCCTGTGCCATCCTCACAAACATTGCTGATGCCATTGTACAAATAAATTTTACTGGGGGTCTTCCTCTGTATTGTTGACACTTCATTTTACCTAGCATGATGTTCTTTTCCAGGCTCTGGTCCTTCCTGATACTATGTCCTAAGTAAAAGAGATGAAGTCTCCACATTCTGGCTTCTAAGGAACATTCTGGCTGAACTTCTTCCAACACAGATTTATTTGTTCTTCTGGCATGCTGTAGTACTTTTAAAGTTCTGCTTCAACATCATAGTTCAAATGCATCAATTCTTCTATGGTTTTCCTTATTTACTGTCCAAATTTACATGCATATGAAATTATTGAAAATAACATGGCTTGAATCAGGCACACCGTAGTCCTCAAACTGATAACTTTGCTTTGCAACACTTTAAAGATGTCTTGTGCAGCAGATTTTCCTAATATAATATGCCATCTGATTTGTTGATTGCTGGTTCCATAAGTATTGAAAATGAGTCCAAGCAAAATGAAATCTTTGACAATTTCAGTCTTTTCTCCATTTATCATAATGTTATTTATTGGTCCAGTTGTGAGGATTATTTTTCTTCACATTGAAGTGCAATCCATAATGAAAACTGTGATCTTTGATCTTCATCAGTAAGTATTTTAAGCCATCTTAGCTGTCAACAAGCAAGGTTATATCATCTAAATATTGCAGGTTGTTAATGAGTCTTCCTCCAATCTTGATGTCATGCTTTTCTGTATGCAAATGATACAGCCTTGCTTGCTGAAAGTGAAGAAGACTTAAAACATTTACTGATGAAGATCAAAGAGCACAGCCTTCAGTATGGATTACATCTCAACGTAAATAAAACAAAAACCCTCACCACTGAACCAATAAACAACATTCTTACCAATGGAGAAAAGATTGAAGTTGTCAAGGACTTCATTCTTATTGGATCAACTATCAACACTTACGGAAGCAGCAGTCAAGAAATTAAATGACGTATTGCATTAGGCAAATCTGCTGTACAAGACCTTTTTAGAGTGTTGAAGAGCAAAGATGTCAGCTTGAACACTAAGGTACACCTGACCCAAGCCATGGTATTTTCAATAACCTTATATGCATGCGAAAGCTGGACAGTGAATAAGGAACACCATAGAAGAATTGATGCTTTTAAGTTATGGTGTTGGAGGAGAATATTGAAAGTGCCATGGGCTGCCAAAAGAACCAACAGATCTGTTCTGGGAGAAGTGCAGCCAGAGTGCTCCTTGGAGGCCAGGATGGCTAAACTTCGTCTCTCATACTTTGGACATATTGTCAGGAGGGACCAGTCGCTGGAGAAGGATATCATGTTGGTAGGGTGTAGGGTCAGAGAAAAAGAGGAAGACCCCCAACGAGACTGATTGAAGTGGCAGCATTGATGAACTCAACCGTGACAACAGTAGTGAGATTGGCCCAGGATCAGGTACTGGTTTGTTCTGCTGTGCATAAAGTCGCCATGAGTCGGTACCGACTCAATGGCACCTAACAACAACAACAATAACTAGTAGAGAATTTGAAGAATAAATCAACATGGCTGATACCATGCTGACTTTTGTCATAGAAGATTGTGAAACAATAGATTTCTGTTTTCATAACTCACCCAATTTGTATTATTTGTTATGTTGTTGTTGTTGTTGTTAAGTGCCATCGAGTCGGGTCCGACCCATAGCGACCCTGTACAGGGTTTCCGAGGGTGTAAATCTTTACGGGAGTAGAAAGCCTCATCTTTCTCCCGCGGAGCGGCTGGTAGTTTCGAACCGCTGACCTTAAGGTTCGCAGCCCAATTCGTAACCACTACGCTACCAGAGCTCCTTATTTGTTATGGAAGCCACGAAACAACCAATATAACAACTTTTGTAATACAATTAATGCAACTATCTTTGCCAGAATTTAGCTGGATGACTTGAACATGTTTGTCTACAGCTTTGGAGGCTTAGTTTTCTCATTTGTAAAGTGAGAAATAATAATTTCTAGCTTTCAGACTACTGAAAGGATTGAATGAGTTAAAGGTGTAAAGTACCTGGTAGAATATAGGTACTTAGTAAAGTTAGTTTCTTTCTATGATTCTATTCCATCTTCACAATTTCTATTGCCTGCAATCCATTCATTCATAAGTCATATAAAATCAGAGATTTGCTTTAAAGCTGTGTCTCTGAAAGTGTATCTTTCAGACCTGTTCTTACCAAGGTTAGTGTATAAATGTAGCAGATGAATTTCAAGTACCCATTACTGTTGTTGTTGAGTTGATTCCAACTCAATACTTCTGTCTGCTATTATTGTTAACTGCTGTTGAATCAGCCTTTTACTTGCGAAGACCCATGTGTTACAGAGGAGAACTGTTCCATAGGGTTTTCTTGGCACTTGGGGTCCAAGGAGGCACTGAGTGGTTTGGAACCACCAACCTTTAGACTAGAAGCCCCTGTCAAATTATTCATATCAACCAGCTCCTCAAATATGTGTAATATGTTGTTGTTAGGTGCCATGAAGTTGATTCTGACTTGTCGTGACCTTTTGTACAACAGAATAAAATACTGCCCAGTTTAGTGTCATCATCACAATTGTTCTATGTTTAAGCCCTTGTTGGAGCCCATTGTGTTAATCTCTCATTGAGGATCTCCCTCTTTTTCACAAATCAAGGATGATATCCTTTTCCAGGGACTGGTGCCTCCTGACAAGTCCAAAATACATGAGACAAAGTCTCTCCATGTGCATTTTTAAGGAACTGTGTGGCTGTATTTCTTGAAGACAGATTTTATTCTTCTGAAAGTCCATGGCACTTTCAATGTTCTTCACCAACACCATAATTCAAATGCACCCGTTATTCTCCAGTCTTGTTCATTCATTGTTCAGTTTTCACAGGCATGAGAGGAATTGAAAATACCATGGTTTGTGTGAGGCATATTTTAGTTCTCAAAGTGATGTTACGCTTTAACACTTTAAAGAGGTCCTTTGCAGCAGATTTTCCCAATGCATTACATCATTTGATTTTTTGACTGCTGCTTCCATGAGCACTGATTGTGAATCCAAATAAAATGAAATCCCTGACAACGTCAAGAATTTTTGTTTTTCGTGATGTTGCTTATTAGTCCAGTAGTGAGGAATTTTGTTTTCTTTATGTTGAAGTGCAATCCCTACTGAAGATTGTAGTCTTTGATCATCATCAATAAGTGCTTCAAGTCCTCTTTGCTTTCAGCAAGCAAGGCTGTGTCATCTGCATATTATAGGTTGTTAATAGTCTTACTCCAAACTTGATACCATGTTCTTTTTCATATAGTCCAGCTTCTCAGGTTATTTATTCTACATATAGACTGAATAAATATGGTGAAAAGTTACAACACTGACCCACACCTATCCTAAGTTTAAACTACAGAGTATTATCTCCTTGTTCTAGTAGAACAACTGCCTATGGTTTATATACATAATAACGTGTTCTGGAATTCCCATTCTTTGCAATGTTATCCATAGTTTATTATGTTCCATGTGTAGAATGCATTTGCATAATCAGTAAAATACAAGGAAACATCTTTCTGATATTCTGTGCTTACAGCCAAGATCCATGTGACATTTGAAATGATATCCCTTTTTCCAGGTTCTCATCTGGAGTACTGTCAGGGCACTGTTGGATAAGCACTGGACTGCTAACCACAAGGTTAATGGTTCAAGCTCACAAGCTACTCCTTGTAAACCCTATGAAGTGTTGCTTAGAATTTGAACTGACTTGAGGGCACTTAACAACAACTTTTTGGTAGCTCTCTAATAAAGTACTGCTGCAACCACTTTTAATTATCTTTAGCAAACTTCTACTTGTGTGTGATATTAATGATATTGTTTAATAATTTCTGCATTCTGCTGGATCACTTTCCTTTTCAATGGGCACAGATATAGATCTCTTCCAGTTAGTTGGTTGATCAGATAATTTTCTTCCAAAATTTTTGGCACAGACAACTCATGCAGCACTGCACCAGTTTGTTGAAACCTTTCAGTTGGTTTTCTGTCAATTGCTAGAGGCTTGGATTTTTACTAATGCCTTCAGTGCAGACTTAGGCTTCTTCCTTCAATGCCATCAGTCTTGATTACATGCCTTCTTTTGAAATAGTTGAATGTCAATCAATTTTTTTGGCATAGTGACTCCTTCAGTATTACAACTCAAGACAAATGTTTTCTTCAATTCTTTCAGCTTGTAAAATACTGAGCTGGTTTTCTAATTCCAAGACTTTGCACATTTCCTTGCACTTTATTTTTTTGAACTGCCTTTTAAAAGTTTCTGTTCAGTTCTTTTACTTCATCATTTCTCCTAGTTGATGTAGCTACTATGTTCAAGAACAGACTTCAGAGTCACTTCTAACAACATTTTTGTCTTTTTTTTTTTTTTTTAAGGTTTTTCTTGTGGATTGAGTGAAAGTTTTCAAGGCAGACCATCAGTTTTATATTCAACAAATCATACACCTAGTTTCATTACAATGATTATAATCCCCTCCATGTGCCATCGAAGTCGGTGGTTTAAGCTCACCAGCTGCTCCTTGGAAACCCTATACAGGGTTGCTATGGGTCAGAATCAACTCTATGGCACTTAACGCAACAACAACAATGTACCATCAGTTAACAGGATCTCTCACGTTAGCTTCATGTTACAGTTCACTTCACGTTAGCTCTTTTAAAAAACAAAACAAAAAAACACCCAGGCATATATAATATTTACACCTCCAAAAGGCACATTCTGCAAGTCTGCCTCCTGGCCATCAGCTCTTAGTCCCTCTCTTCCCGTGAATCTAGAGTCCTCAGCTGATCACCCTCTCCATGTCCCCATCTGTGCCTCCATCTCAGGTGTCACTGCTTTCTGGATAAGGTCCCGTATTCTGCTTGTGCTCTTCTCCCTTAATGGTCCTAGGACTGTAAGATTAACTACTCCCTTGTTTTTGTTACAAAACTTCTACCTTTACAATTGTGACAGTTGCAATTAGTCATGATAACAATTATTCACTATTGCATTATACAAATCTTATCCCCATCTCTTTTCACCAGATCCATCTAGACAAAATGAAAACTATTCAGTGGGGACTCTTTC
>NW_006408534.1:25641684-25655144 GCF_000296735.1 Chrysochloris asiatica
TTATATGTGGTTCAGAGTTCTGGGACCATTCCCTGAGCCTTCTTGGTCCTGTAGTCTGTGTTGTTCTTGGCAGAGCTCGTCACTACACTTCCACCTGATCTGCCATCTTTTTCCAGAAGCCCCCTACATTTATTCTTGTCTCATACAACACTTTGTAAAGACCTGGAGATGGCCAATCATTATTTTGTGTTCTCTTTAGATCAAGTTTTCCAACTTGCTTGATGGTTTAAAAACTGTTCTACAGTGGGTACTGATAAGTCCACGTGCAGAACTGTGCACCATAGATTCTTCAAATGCTGTTTTTTCAGAAGTAGATCACCAGGATTTTCATCAAAGGTACCACTGGCCAGACTTGAATAACGAGCCTTTTGGTTAGCAATGTAAATTTTTGTACTACTCAAGGGTGCTTTTTAAGCATAGATTCCTCTATCCCTTCCTGGAGACTTTGGTTCCTTTGGCCACAGGTGGAAAGCAGTACACATATCTGCCAGGAAAGTTTCCTTTCTTTGGGTCCAGAAAGCATTTTTGTTGAAAATGAAGATAAGCACTGAACAACTAATTGCAAGTTTCACAGTTCACAGCCATCAGCCACTCTTCAGGAAACCCTATTCAGGGTCTCTGTGATTTGGGAACAAAGGCACTTAACAATACCTTGGTGGTGCTGTGGGATAGAGTCACTAGCAGTTAGTGGCAGTGGGTTTGGAATTTTGTTTTAGGCCCAAACCAGAGAATAGGAAGGAACCTGGAATTTGGATTGGAAAAAGATCAAGGGAAGTGGCAAGGGGCAGTGAGGTAGAGCTGGTCTCTGAAGGAGAAGATGAAAAAAGCAGAATGTGAACTTCACTGATTATCAGTCAACTCTGAAGCCGTCTTATTTGTTGTATCCCTGTGCACTGACTGAATATCCCTTTAAAATTTTCCTTTTAATTACATAATCCAATTTCAATACGATTCAGCAATATGAAGTAATAATCCACAAAGAAACCATGACACACACTAAGGAACAAATACTTCTGTGTAGATAGAGAGGAGAGGGTAGAAATGATAATAGGAATAGCAGCTTCTATGCCTATGTGTCAGGCACTATAACACATGCTTTGCAGGTCTTGGTTCTAACATCAATTTTAAAAACAAGATTCCAAGCTTCAGTGAGGTCACACAAGCTTACTAAGTGGCAAAGCAGTTATTTGATCCCTAATCAGTTCAGGTTTTAAGGCCACACTGATACTTTGTATAACCAATAGCTAGTCAATGTGGATTTCCAGTAACTACTGGTTAAACAAATGAGTGATAGTCTCACAGTAGTCAGGTTCTTGCTGTTCTTTACTCAGTGTTAGAGTTTCAAAGAAGAATGTAGAAGGCTCAGAGAAAGTATTTTTAAATGAACATACATAATGAATGAAAGGTGTTGTTGTTAAGTGCTGTCGAGTTGGTTCCAACCCATAGTGACCCTGCATAGGGTTTCAGAGGAGCAACTGGTGAGCTTGAACTGCCGACCTTGCAGTTCAAACGGCTTTGCAGTCTGACGCATTAACCCACAGCGCCATACCGGTACTCGAATGAAAGGTAGACAAGGTGAAACAAAATAACATAAAAGTTTAGAGGAAGATTATTGGGGCTATTAAAAATGGAGAGGAAAGAGTTGAAGATCTTCCTCTAAATGATCCTTCTGGTTTATGAAGCGAAGAGAAGCGTAGTGAGGAGAGAATGCATGGCTGGAGGAGCAAGTGGAATCTTGGGTAATCACTGCAGGGGCCTGAAACCTACTGGGCTGAGCTTTGTGGAATGGTAGACCATGGGGTTTTGGATGGCAACCAATGCTGACTGCAGAGAAATGCACAGTAAAGGAAAGAACCAAAAAGTTCACTGACAGTTTGGTTCATGATGCCTCATTCTTCTGCCTGCTCTATACATACATATATCATCCAGTATTCTACCAGTCACTTCTTCCCAGCATCAGTCTTGTCTGTTACAACAACTGGAAATACCATTATCTGAGTATAATTGCATTTCTGCAAAAAGACCTGAGTCTCAGTGGATAATCTGACATCATAAACCATGATGGATCATCTCAAACCATGTGCCCTGGAAGACACACATACCATTCTAAAGCCAAAGATTATGTCACATGTGCTCTGGTCTCTCCATTGAAGTCCCTGTGTCCTGGAGGTTGGGCTCCAAATGAGAGCACAGAGGGCAGCAGTACTCTAGGAGCCATGGAGTCAGCAACCAATAGGAATGAGTTGGCAAGGGAAGAATTCGTTCTCACCTCTTTGGCCCCACACATATGCTGCCTTTTCATTTACTTTTTTTTGCTTGTTCTCTTTCTTTCTTCTTCCACCTTATATTTCTTTTGGAATCAAGCAAAATTAAAGACCTCAGTTTTAACTAGTTCAAACTGTATTTGTTGTACCTTACAAATAAATAATGCTATTTATATTCAACATAAATATTATGTTATTAAACATATGAAAACAAAACAAAATGGGCAAAAATATTTCCATCTTTGTGGGGGATGAGCATGACTCTTTTTATTATAAAGATTTTAGCACTTAATGGAGTCATCACGAAATTCCCTTGATGTTCCTAGCTATTGGATTATGCATTTGGATTTCTTCTTTCTGTGTGGCAAGCTACAAATAGCGAACAACTCAGAGAACAAATACTTTTGGATCTTCTATTGTGCCTGTTGAAGTTAAAACGATCTTTCAAAGCCCAGATGAAATGTTACCTCCTCTAGGAATCTCAGATCCTTCATCTGGATCTGCCCCCTTGCAGTTCCCATAGTGCTTTGTACTTACAGCACTTTTCAGAGGATGCTATACTCCCTGAATATAACACCATGGCACTTCAGGTCTAGCACAGGGCATTTACCCTAAGGAGCACTGCAAAGATACTTGTAAAATCCAACATTTGTTTCACAAAGCATTAGAGAAATTCTTTTGAGTATTAAGATGGCAATAAAGGGCTCAACAAAATGCTACCTGCAATACAGAACAATTTCTGTGGTATTATAGCTTGAGTTCTAAGCCAGCTGTGGCTATGCCTTTTTTTTTCCTTTCTTTTGTTTTTTTTCCTGTCTAACTCATATCAGCCTCTAGAGGAACTTGAAACTTTCTAATGCAGAAATGCAGATGATCACATTCTGCAGCTATAGCAACATGGCTGTCATTAATACATATTTTAACATTCAAAGAAGATCTCAGGTAAATGGAGATATGGTAATAGTTTCCAGAAATGTGGGGAATGCTGTTGGTTCAATGATTGTCCCCATCAAGCTGGGAGATAAAGAAAAGTGCCCTTCCTTTGGCTCAAATCACTTTCTCCTGTTAGCATTCACTTTTTATCCAAAGGAAGAGCATTGCTTATTGAATTGTACAAAGTGTATGGCTATATTGTATTTGTAAAGGAAGACACTCATTGTTCTGAATTTATTGCTAGTGCTTCTTTCTTGGAACAACAGTATTATGTGAATATGTCATTATGAAACAATTTTTTAAATTGTTAAGACTATGTAAAATTCTAAATATTTCCTATTATTATTTTGCAATAGCATATGGATGAGCAAGTAGTCTAGAGTTAAAGATACTAACTACTAACGGAGATATTTACAGGGGGAAAAAAAAGGATACATGAAATATGCTTTGGCCAGGTTTAATACACACAGAATACATTTTAATACTTTCATATGGTCTGAATAATATTCCCATATTGATTTTTTCCTCATTTCTACCAACTCCACAGCAAATGTACGACAATGGCTCATTGATTTATTGTGAGTGTAGCAACGGGTTTATAACGGCATGAATCATGCCGATTGCTCAATTCACCACATGCCTTAATAAAAGTTTCACTTTAATAAAACTGAGCTAAGGCAAATATGCCCAGAGGCTGTCCTGACATTCCTTATACATTACCCTGCCTCAGGAAATTATTGCCATATATTTTACAGCAGCTACAGTAGGCTGGGGGATCAGGATTAAAACTTACTAACTACTGTGATATTTAACAGAACTCCTGTGTTCCCAGTTAACCCTAACAGGCACAAAATGAACAGAGCAATTAGGAAACAGCATAGTGTAGGGGGAAAACATTGAGTGTGTCCTCTAACCACTCTGGAAGGTAGATGCCTTGCCTGTAGGATGAAGGGGAAAATACCTTTCTTGCTTTTCTTCCAGGTCCCTAAAAGTTGATAGTTCAAACCCAGCCAGTGGTACCAGGGAAAACAGACCTGGAGATCTGTTCCCATAAAAATTACAGCCAAGAAAATCTTAGGGAGCACAGTTCTACACTGTAACACATGGGTTTACCATGAGTTGGGATCTACTTGACAGCAATGGGTTCAGGTTTGTTTTCCTTCTGGATTTGTTTGAACGTCAAATGAGAAAGAAATCACAAGTGTTTTTGAATAACAAATACTGTGAAAGTGTAACAGACAACGTGTGAGGCTCAGAACCACCAGCTCCCAGAACTGAAACTCCGTCTTTGGAGTTGTTAGTTCAAACTCATCAACTGCTCTCAGAAACCCTATACAGAGTTGCTATGAATTGGTACTCAGCAGCAACAAATCATCATCATCATGGCTGTTAATAACAGTACCTTTACATAGATAACTATAAATACATCTTTCCTATTTGTAAGTGCATTAAAGTGAAAGAAAAAAAAAAAAGTCATTCTAATAGGGTAATGTAAGTGCTGGACCACAAGGCAGGCAATTCAAACTCATCGGCCACTCCTCAAAACTCTATACAGGGTCGCTATGAGTTGGAACTGATTCTACAATACTTAACAAAAAAACATTCTTTTGTAAACTAAGGGCTGTGTTTTGTCTTTACTAGTAAGAGTTGAAAATGTCCCAAAAAACACCTGCATTTTTTTTTTAAGAAAAAACATTTATCTGAATTATTAGAATGTATGCCAAAAGGAATAACAGGCATGATCCAAGTGACCTATTCCTATGTGGCAGTGTAGGATAAGCACTGGACCACAAGGTCTGTTTGAACTGCAAGGTCCATGTTTCAAACTCACCGGTCACTCCTCAGAGAAATAATACAAGGTTGTTATGAGTAGAAACCAACTCAACAGCACTTAAAAACAACAACAAATGCCATAGAGCAATAGAAAGATGAGGTTTTCTGCTCTTACAAAGATTTAGTGCCTCAGAAACCCTATATAGGGTCACTATGAATTGGAACTGACTCCATGGCACTTTACAACAGTGTTGCCATAGAAAAAAATCATAATCGGAATATCCATAGAGTATTCAGAGCCACCCCTTGGTAACCCTATACAGGGTCACTACGAGTCTGAACCAACTCGAGGACACTTAATCTGTAAAACCCAACAAACCTCTTGAGATTTTAAATCAATATCAAAACATTAATCTCCACTCTATAACATGTGATCCTGTAAAAACAGTCTGGGACTTGAATCTTTCCTTTTCCTCTAACTTCTAGTGATAGGAGCTTGAACACATGCACAATGCTCTCTGGGCAGTGATTGTCTCACCTGTAAAATGGGAATTATATTTGTTAGAGTGATAATAGGACTATCAAGTTCCCAGGTTCAGGACAGACATTTAAAAATGTACTTCCCTGCACCCATACTCAGCTATTTCATACTAATTAGTCTCAAAGTGCTCAACTAGCAAAATTCCTGGTGTTGCTGTGGGGTAAGTGTTGAACTGCTAATCATAGAGTCAATGGCTCAAACCCAACATCCGCTACACAAGAGAAAGATAAGGCTGTCTGCTCCCATAAATATTTACAGTCTTAGAAACTTTATTATAGGGGTGCTTGGAGAGTTGATTATAGGGTTGATTCCGTGGCAGTTGGATTTTTGTGTGTCCTCATCTAGACTCTCTCCCTATGCTCTTTCCCACTTGGTTCTGCAGGAAGGCATGACATAGTTGCTAAGTCCTGCATCCCACTTTGTAGTCCAAGGTCATCTTTCTGCTCCACAGCACCTCCATCTAACTCAGTACTCACCAAGTGCATCATCTCAATACTTTTCTTTCAGCTAGAACCTTGACAACGGTAACTGCACTTTGTTTTTCTCAACATTTTCTGCTAATGTCTATCATTCTTCATACACATGGTGGTGGTGGTGGCTGTGTGCTGATCAGATTCATATGGAACCTATATAGGGCTTCTGAGGTTGTAAATCTTTATGAGAGTAGAAACCCTCATCTTTCTCCCATGAAGCAACTAGTAGATTCAAACTGCTACCATGTCTTCTTTTTCTAAACATAGATGAGGATAAATATCAAATAAATAAATAATGAATTAATAAATGATGCACAGCCAGATCACATCTCATAAAGCATGTCTCTTCACAATAGTGACCTTGATTAAAAGTTTTAAAAATGAGTAAAGACTTAAGTTTAATTGAAAATGGCTACTTCTAATGTAGAATAACAACAATAATGATACCCGGCTATTATTTATTAACTACCTATTATGTGCCAGCCACAGAGCTAATCACGTCACAAAGCTCATACCATTAGTCTCTACAATAACACTATAACATATGTATTATTATTATTCCCATATTACAACTTAATACATTGCAGCTTAGAGAGACTACATAACCTCCCCAAAGCTACATAGTTTACACCAGTTGAACTAGTGTTTGAACTTCTGTCTAGTTTTAGAACCTGGGCTCTAACAGCCATGCAAAGAGGAGTGAACCCCAGCATTAACATCAATAAAGGAGTTGCTATTCAAGTGTAGGGCATCTTGTCCTACAGTGAACTAAATTTACTATTAGGTAGTTCCCGAGACAAGTCGCTACTCCTCTGGTCCACATTCTGAAGCTTTCCTACTTTTTTTCTCACTTTCACCCACAAAGGAACTCTAACAGGGGCAGTTGAAATAAAACCTACCTTCATCAACCAGGAACTGAACTGTCAAAAGAAATGAAAAATCCAGGGGCAACTGCAGTTTTACCATTCAGTAATGGGTTTATCGGGAACTCTCTTGACATTGAGTTCTAACTACGGCACTTACAAAAATCCCAAATTTAAAAATAAATAAGTTGGCTGACATACAGACATTTTACATATGAATTTAATAAAATAGAGTTTTCGTTTTGAAATCTTTGGTAATCTCTGAAATATATCAACTGCAACCCAGGAAAATTGTATCCCAAGTTGTGATTCATGAAATGAAACGGAAATGTATTATGTAATTCAATTTGGAGAGTCCAGCACAGAGCTCATTAAGGCTGTTGCTGATGATGTGGACTGTAGTTTGGAGGCCCCGTGGTTTGGGCACACTTCTCCTAGGCCTTACCTCTCCTTCCTCAGGAGACATTTTAACTGA
This sequence comes from Chrysochloris asiatica, assembly GCF_000296735.1. Classification (NCBI taxonomy): domain Eukaryota; kingdom Metazoa; phylum Chordata; class Mammalia; order Afrosoricida; family Chrysochloridae; genus Chrysochloris; species Chrysochloris asiatica. The sequence continues at coordinate 25,649,007 of NW_006408534.1, forward strand.
ATATCATCACCCTTATAAAAAAAAAAAAAAAAAAAGCATTCTTGAGCAATTTAGTCTAAAACGATGATAATTCAAGGGAATTTTAGGATTTAGAATTTTATGGATTGCTATTTCTCTCCTTCCCTTTACCATTAACCCATCTCATGATGAGTCAGGCTCTGCACTGACTAGTGGTCTTTCTGTGCAGTCCCTGATCCAGGCCAATACCATACTGGGCAGGTGGACACCAACAGAGTGCACCTGAGGTGACTGGAGCCCAGGGAAATTGAAGGGATCTCCCAACAGTCTTAAAAAAAAAAAAAAAGACTTAAAACTTTTTATTGTGAATGGGTGAAGGTTCATAGAGCAAATCGATTTTCCATTGAATAGTTCATACATATTTTGTTTCATTGTTATCCATTCCACAATGTAATAATCACTTACTCTACTTCCTCTCTGTGTTTCCCATTTCCATTCTTTCTTCATTCCTAACCATTCTTGCTGTTCTTTTGATCTCAAATGGTTGATTATTCTAAGGAGTGTGCACCTCCCTGGATTTATTATTCACCTTACAGACATGACTACTGTTTGACTGAAATCTGAGTCACCAGGGTGAGTTGTCACTTTAATGTCAGACTAAAATGAGCTCGGCAATCTCTGGATTTTCTCTACCTGTGGGGATCCCCATGAAAAAGCATGAGAAAGTGAGTTAGAAAGACTACTGTAAAATCATTTCCTTTGGGCCTATCAATTGATTTAGATTGCACTTCTGGTTTGGTTTTTAAATTACTTTTTTATTTAGCTAAAAATCATATTATAGAAAAGTTATCATTTTAACCTTTTAAAAGTGTGTAATTTAGTGCCTATTAATATGTTTACAGTTTTGTAGGATAAAGCACTGAACCACAAGTTCAGTTTGAACCACAGAGGTTCAAACTCACCAGCTGTTCCTTTGAAACCCTATGTGGGGTCACTATGAATCGGAACCGACTCAACAACACTTAATAACACCAAAGTATAACTGTCATCACTATTGAATTTCAGAATATTTTATCAGCCCCAAAAGAACTTCCATATCCATTAAGCACTAAGCACTTATCCATTCATTGTCCTCACCATGTAGCAACTGGCAGTCACTAATTCTATGAAATTTGCTTGTTCTGAGCATAAGTCATAAAACATGTAGCGTTTTGAGCCTGACTTTTCATTCAGTATAATACTTTTAAAGTTCATCTATGTTGTTGTATGAATTAGTATGTCATTCCCTTTTATGGTTGAATAATATTTCATTGTATGGATATACCATATTTTGTTCATCCATTGATGAGTTGATAAACATTTGGGTTATTTCTAAATTGCAACCATTATTTATATTTCTGCTATGAAAATTTGCATGAAACTTTTGTTTGAACATGTTTTCAGTTCTTTTGGGTATATACCTATGAGTGGAATTGCTGGATCATATGGTAACTTTATGTTTAACTTTATGAGGAACTGGCAGTGTTTTTTTTTACACAAAGTGGCTGCACTATTTTATATTCCTACTAGCAACGTATGAAACTTCTCCTTTCTTTTAACATTATATCCCCCCAAAAGAACTTCTATACTCATTAAGGAATAATTTTTGGTCTCTAGTAATTATAGACATTCTAATAACTCGACAGCACTTAACAACAAATAGGTGTGGAAATGTCACCTCTTGATGGTTTTGACTTATATTTTTCTAATGATCATTGGTGGTGTAGGATCAGTACTGAACTGTGAATAACAAACTCGGCAATTCAAACTGATAAGCTGCTCCTAGGAAACCCTATACAGGGTCACTATGAGTTAAATTCAACTCAACAGCACTTAACAACAGTGACCAATGATGCGAGTACATTTTCATTGCAATTATTTGCTATTTATATGCTCTATTGGAGAAATGTCTATTCAAATTCTTTGTTTATTTAAAAATTTTTGTTGTTGCTGTTGTTGAGTTGTAAAAGTCTTTTATACATTCTACAAAGTAGGCCTTTATCAGATATATTATTTTCAAATATTTTCTCCCATTCTATGAGTTTCCTTTTCACTTTCTTGATTATGTCCTTTGATTCACAAAAGTTATAAAATTTGGTGAAGTTGAATTATTTATTCTGTTGTTACTTGTGATTTTCATGTCATATTTAAGAAAATGTTGCCTAATCCAAGGTCACAAAGAGTTGCACTTTGCTTCCTTCTAAGGAATTTGAATTGATTTATATATATAGTGTGAGGTTGTGGTTGTTAAGTGTCATTGAGTCAATTCCAACTCATAGCGACCTGGCATAGGGTTTTCAAGGACTGGCTGGCAGGTTTGGTGCACTCACCTTGCAATTAGCAGTCAAGTGCTTATCTTACAACACCATACCAAGATTTTAGTAAGATTATTATTGTTGTTAAATGCCATAGAGTGGGTTCCTATTAACAGAAACGCCATATGTGGTTTCTGAGGAGCAGCTAGTGGGTTTGTATCACTGACCTTTCAGTTAGCAGTCCAGTGATTATCCTACAGTGCCACATCAGGACTCCCCACAGTGAGGTAGGGACACACATTTATTCTTTTGGAAGTGGATATCCTATAGTCTCAGGATTTTTGGTTGAAAAGAATATTCTTTCCCCTTGAATGATGTCAGCACCCTTGTTGAAATCAATTGACCATAAATGTGTAGGTTTATTTTGGGGCTATCAAACCTATTCCATTGACCTATGCATCTATCCTTATGGCATTGTAAGACTGATTACTGTAGCTTCATATTAAGTTTTGAAAATTGTGAAATATGAGTCTTTCAACATTGCTTTCTTTCAAGATTGTTTTGAGTACTTGGAGTTACTTGCAATTCCTATATATATTAGGATTTGCTTGTTCACCTCTTTAAAAAAGGCAGGTGGGATTTTGATAGGGATTATAAGGATCTGTAGAGCAATTTGAATAACATTGCTGTCATAAAAACATTGTCTTCTCAGCCATGAATGTGAGGTGTCTTTCATTTCATGTAAGCCTTCTGTATTTCAGCAATGTTTTGTTGTTTTCAGTGTACAAGCCTTAAATCTCTTTCATTAAATTTATTCCAATGTACTTTATTCTTTTTGATGCTCTTGTAAATGTAATTGCTTTCCTTAATTTCATTTCAGATTTTTTTGTTGCAGGTGTATAAAGTATAATGGATTTTTACAAGATTATATATGTTGCATCAATGCTGTATTTGTTTATAAACTCTAACAGTTTGCTTGTGTGTGCATGTATATGAGTACTTTAGGGTTTTCAATATTTAAGATGATGTAATTTACAAATAGAGATCGATTAACTTCAGCCTTTCCAATTAAATTAAATTATACTTACCATAAAGAATAGAACTGAAATTTAAATGAGTCCATTCATACATAACATTTAGAACAGTGTTATCTGGGACATGCTAAGGATTCAGTAATCGCTATTGATGAGAGAACAGCTAGAAACTAAAGGAATGAACAGTAGGGTGGTATAGTCAAAGACATCACTGAGAAGTTGTAACCTGAGTTGAATCCTGAATGATGAATATTTTAGACATGTAGAGGTCAATAAGCAGAGTGTTTGGAAGGCAATGCGATATAAGCACATACACTTCAAAGTAAGCTTGGAATGTGTGTATGCCATTGCATGGGCTAGTATGTGTGGGGTAAATTTTGAGAAACTGTGGAGAATAAATTTGGAGAGGTAGGGAGCTCCCTTTGGAAAACATCCAATATCTGACAACAGTCTCTGAATTTGATGGAGCAGATAATATGTAGCAATTCCCCTTGTGAGATGTATTTCATCCAAGAGAATTCTGCATTGTACTCTCGTTTTATTTTGTTCTATTAAATAAGAAAATGTTTTGCTCATCAGAACGTTCTCTACATCTATTGGTGCCTGTGGACCAGAAATTAAAATGAATATGATGCAATATTGAGCCATTGATGAATTTTGGTGCAAATACAAGTATGTTATTTGAATTATATAAATATGACTGGTAACTAGTGGGTTAAGCAAAGGACTGCTAAATGAATGCTCAGCAGTTTGAACCCCCCAGCTACTCTTCAAAAGAAAGATGAGGCAGTCTGTCTTTTAAGGATTTATAGCCTTAGGTACCCTAGGGAACAGTTTTACTCTGTCTTATAGGGTTGTTGTAAGTGGAAATTGACTCAATGGCAGTAGGTTGGTTTTGGTTTGGTGATTTATGGGGAAAATTGAAAGAATAGGTGAGACATTTGCTTCTGAATAAGCTAGACCAATAAATCCTTGGCAAGTCTAATTCCAGTGGTTCCAAAGTGAAAGGAGGTTTCTGACTCTCCCCCACAGGGCAACATGGCACAGAGGTATAGTCAAGTCCCTGCATTGTCCTGATTTGTTACAACCATTGGAACTCTGACAGAGTTCCCAATGTACACTGGGGGAATTTCAGGCTACTGGAAGTGTCCAATACTCCTTAATACTTTGCCCCTGCCCTACCAATGCATACACACACACTTGTACCCACACTTTTGTTTGTTCCCCCCTGTAGTTATGAGAGTTTCAACTCTTACTCTCTTTTGAGACTGAGTGGTTCTACTTTCTCTCCTTTAAACTTAAGGTTGGAGACCATAGCATGATCACAACAAATAGTAGAATACAGTCCTGGTGTGGAGCTGTGGGTTAATGTATTACACTGCAAGGTTGGGTTGAGCTGCAAGGTCCGTGGTTTAAGTTCACCAGCCATTCCTTGGAAACCCTATACAGGGTCACTATGAGTCAGAACAGACTTAATGGCACTTAACAACAACACAGTATAAACATAATAGTGGAAGAATATGGATACTTCTCTGCTTAGGTTTTCAGCATGAAATATACAAATTAATTAAGTGGTTCAATCATTCCTTCATTCAATAAGCACATACTGAATATCTGCTATGTGACATCCAGACACTGTGGAATTCACTATACAGTAACAGTAAAGCTTAGGTATTTTCCTTAAGGAGAGCCAGATAAATAGATATACCATCTTAACACAGTGAACTAAATGTTTCTGTAGGAGCAAGTATAGGTATTATGGGAGTACAGAAGTTATGGTCAGTCCTAGGGATCAGAAATTCTTTGCTTCCTTGTTAAAAACTAAAAGTTAGTTAGAAGTATGATAGCAGGTACAGATAGGATGGGTAACATTCTGGACACTTAAATAGCATGTGGTCTAAGTATTTCAAGATTTAAGAAATTACTGGTTGTTCAATATGGTTGGAATTGGCAAATCACTGCCAGAGAATGGGTATAAAACTTGAGTCTGAAGGTAAGCAGAGACTGAATTATGAGGAGCCTATTAGTCTCTGATGAAGATAGTTGAATTTGATAAACGGAACGTCCTGAATCAAGTTAATAACCTCAGTTTACAAATACATTAAAATATAGAGAGTCAAGGAAGTTGTCCTACCCATTATATGGTCATAGTTTAAAATCCTTAGAACATACAAAACTCATTGTGCACATTATATCTAAATTTTCTGTCTGCCATCTGGGGAAAAAAAAAAAAAAATGAGTAATGGGAGGTTATTTGCACTTAGACTTCAGGAGCTAAGTGAGGAAACAGAATTAGGATCTCCTAAAAGGAGACAAAGTGTTTCAGAGTGTAGAGGTGAATTCTGTGATAGATAGGGACAATTTTAGGAGAGAGGGTAGAGTGTTCTAGTTCAAATCCAACCTGCCAGTTTAAATAGAGGAAAACCCTTCTGAGAGTGTCCCATTTGAGTCATGTGATGACTTCTTGGAGATTTCATCAGATGGGACCCAGTGCTGAATCCTAGCTGATAGTTAATGACATGTGTTTTTCGTAAAGGCCTCTCAGTCTACAACTGTGTCATCTTGACCATGTCCCTGTTTGGTTCCACCCTGTTCTCATTTTCCAGATCCCTTCTATCACACACACACACAATCCTGAAATACAAAATGGAGTAGATTTGAATATTCAAGATTCAGACCACTTTGACAGTTTCCTTCATTCCTCTGTTCATATTAGAGAAGAAGGAATACTGTTAATTTAAATACCTTAGAAGTTAATATTCAGGTGGTTCTGATAACCTACAGTGGTGACATTTTATTCCATTTCATGAAAGACTCAAATCTGTATGGCGTGTAAGTGTTGGTATTGTTAA
>NW_006408534.1:25658240-25675780 GCF_000296735.1 Chrysochloris asiatica
TTTGAGGAGGCAGCTCTTCCCCAGTTGCATTTTGAGTGCCTTCCAACCTGAGGGACTCATTTATGGCACTATATCTGACAGTGTTTCTCTGCTATTCATAAGGTTTTCAGTGACTAAACATTCGGAAGTAGTTTGTCACTCCTTTTTCTTATTCTGTCTTCATCTGGAAGCTCATCTGAAACTTGTCCACCATGAGTGACCCTGCTAGTATTTAAAATACTGGTGGCCTAGCTTCCAGAATCACAGCAACTCACAAGCCACCACTGTATGACAAACTGACAGAGGAGTCAAGAGATTTAGAGAGCAAAAATAAACTGGTTATTGAGAGCTAAACTTTACTGAAGAACAAAAAGAAGCAAAACTCTTAGAATAATTTCTCCAAAATGCCTGAGATAGGGAAAAGACTAGCTTACTTTCTAGGGCTTTCCCTAACACCCTATTGAGAACTGTGCTAGACAGAGTTTTATCAGATAATAGAGAATATTTTACCTGTGCTGATTTGGAGGTAGAGGTCATTGAGTAATCAGCAAAGAACTCAAGTGAAGCTGATTTTTTCCAGAGTATCAAAGACCATTTTTCTGGAAAGCAAAGCCTCTTGTAGTAGAAAAAGAGATTCATATTGATAGATTCCATGAAAAGAAAAGCATTCTAGTCAGAAAATAGTGCCCTGCTGGTTTTTAACCAGTCGTTGTTTCATGGGGCAAAATTCTAATGAGTTAAATAAGAACATGTTCACATATGTCTTCTGTAGGTAAGACCCAGTAAAGCATTTGCTGGTTCTAACTACCTACCATCTTAAATACACAGGAGTTAGTCGGCATAGCAGATTTAGGAGATGAAAGCTGAGAGACCTAGCTGAAAGCCAGAGTTGAGCGAGCAAGTCCTGTCTTAGTCCTAGTGCTGTTATAACAGAAATACCATAAATGGGTGGCTTTAAAGATCAGAAATTTATTTTCTTACATTTCTGGAGATTGAACACCCAAATGAGTGTCAACCGTGTTGATTCCTTCTGTGGGTCTCACTCCTAGTTTCTGCTGTCTACTAGAAACCCTTGGACTCCCTCAGTATTCCTTGGCATTCCTTAGTGTCTGTCTTCCCCCTTTGTGTGCCTTTGTGTCCATTCTGTTTTTTTATAATTCAGAAATGATTAGGTTTAGGATCTACTCTACACTGGAATGACCTTAGTAACATATCAACCAAAAAAGTAATATTGCCAAAGAGGATTGCATTCACAAGTATTTTGTTGTTGCTAAGAGCCATCAAGTCAGATACAGCTCATAGCAACCCTGTGTAGGGTTTCCAAGGTGTGGCTGATGATGAGTTTGATGGTACCAATGTTGGGGTTCAAACCGACTTTGTGGTCCAATGTTTTACCACACAGCACCACACCAGGACTCTATTCACAAGCATGCTGTTGTTGTTGTTAAGTGTCATTGAGTTGGTTCCGATTCATAGTGACCCTATATTGGGTTTCCATGGAGCAGCTGGTGGGTTTGAACTGCTATCCTTGTGTTTCGCAATCCAGTGCTGATCCTACAGTACCACACAAGTCTAAGGGCCAGGAATTCAAAATATATATTAGAGGGACATCATGGTGCTGCAGGACATGCACTGGATCTCAAGCTTGGTTTGAGCCACAGATTGGCAGTTCAAACCCACAAACTGTTCCTCAGAAACCCTAGGCAGGGTCGCTATGAGTTAGAACTGACTCAATGGCAATTAACAACAACAACACATCCAACAAAAAATACTTTCCTGGAGGAGGATGAGAATTGTACTTTCCTAAAGGAGGACTGGCTGATGGATAGTATAAGGGTCCCCAGCTGTGGAGCTGACACAGTTGAGAAAGCAAGTCACCCTTTCCTTTGTAAACGTTGGTTAGATGATGCTGGCACCATGGCAGTTGTATGTGGGTCTCTTTCAGTTGACCACAGGACAATCACTCAGTGCTTGCTGCATACTTTCTGGAGTAGTTATGATCGGGCTGCGAACCTCAGGGTCAGCAGTTCAAAACTATCAGCTGTTATGCAGGAGAAAGATGAGGTTTTCTGCTTCTGTAAAGATTTACAACCTCGGAAACCCTGTACAGGGTCGCTATGAGTTGGAACCGACTCCATGGCACATAACAACAACAAATAAGTCTACTCTGATGTTAGTATGCAAAGCTTTGGTAGCTTAGTGGTTACGAATGGGGCTGCTAATCTCAAGGTCGGCAGTTTGAAACTACCAGCTGTTCCACGGGAGAAAGATGAGGCTTACTACTCCCATAAAGATTTGTAGCCTCAGAAACCCTGTGCAGGGTCACTATGAGTCGGAACGAACTCCATGGTACTTAACAACATACCTCTTAGGGAGTCCTGGTGTCATTGCTGCAATTTAATGCAATGGATTGCAAAGCTGGTTTAAACCACAAGGTCAGCAGTTCAAGCTCACTAGTCACTCCTCGGAAACTCTATACAGGGTTGCTGTGAGTCAGAAACAACTTAACGGCACTTAATAACAACAACAAATACCCCATAGAAGAGTTCCATGATCTGAAACCTGCTTATCTTGGATTTTCCAAAACTTGGATGGCCTCCTCTTGACTCTTCCCCTCGAAGGTCCTTTCCTGACTCTCAAGCTAGAGGGGCAGTGCCAATGGTAGGTGCACTCATTCAACATAAGCAAGTGGAGTTTAGGAAATAATGATGTGATCCTGATCAAATAAATGTAATTCATTGAGCCTTCAAGTCCTTCACTTGAAAACTGAGGTCAATAAACCTTCCCTCAAGAAACAGAATGAAATGGGTTGCTTAGAAATAGACTTATGGCAAAAACAGTGTTAACATCTGTACGTATAACTTTTATTTAGGAAACATACATCCACAGAAGAATGTCAAACAATTTCATTTAAATTCTATCTCTTATGGCAATGTTCTGGTAGCGTAGTGGTTACAAATCGGACTGCAAACCGCATGGTCAGAAGTTCGAAACTACCAGCTGTTCCACGGGAAAAAGATGAGGCTTTCTGCTCCCATAAAGATTTACAGACTTAGAAACCCTGTACAGGGTCTCTATGGATTGGAACCAACTCCATGGCACATAACCACTACCACCATGGCAATGCTACTATTTTATAAAATTAAAAATATCATTTATTTTTAACTTTTGCAGTGGTCCAAGTCCAAATAGCCCAATACTATCAAAATATCAAAATTTATAATTTAAATTTGAGGTATTGGTTTTTGTTTCTTTTGTTTTGTTGGTATTCATATGGAAACATTAAGAGAATAAAATAAAATAATTTTCTGTCCCTAGGTAATGCAAATAGTTAAAGCATTAGGCTGCTAAAAGGGAGGTCAGCAGTGTGACTCCACCCAGAGACATCTTAGAAGAAATCTTTATTGAAGACCCAACAGGTGGTGGTGGTGGTTGTTATGTGCTGAGGAGTCGGTTCCGAGTCATAGCGACCCTATACAGGGTTTCTGAGGCTGGAAATCTTTACGGGAGCAGAAAGCTTCATCTTTCTCCCGCGGAACAGCTGGTAGTTTCGAACTGCTGACCTTGTGGCTTGCAGCCCGATTCGTAACCACTACGCTATCAGAGGTGTTATAAAATAAAAAGTCTGGTTTATCAGGCAAGTAACAAAAAAGAAATCCCTAAGGACATTATCTAGAGACTGTAGCTGTTTTCCACATGCTAGTGGTTATGTGCCCTAGAGTCGGTTCGACTCATAGCGATGCTGTATGAGGTTTCCGAGGCTGTACATCTTTAAGGGAGCAGAAAGCCTAATCTCCCGTGGAACAGCTGGTAGTTACAAACTACTGACCTTGAGGTTCGCAACCCATTTTGTAACCACTGTGCTACCAGAGATTCTTGCCTTCCAGATAAGAAAGACAGATAATAATGAGGAAGCGATTATACAGCCCAAATCCCAGTGTCAGGTTTTGCTGTTGTTACTTGCAAGTCGAGTCAAGTTTGACTCATACCGACCCTGTTTAGTATCCAAGGAGCAGTTGGTGAATTTGAACTACTGACTTTGCAGTTCAAATTCACCCTCCCCCCAGTCAGCACAGCACGCAGCCCCTCTCCCTCTCTGAGTCTAAATACACTAATGCTTTTGATGTGTATTTATGCTCCTTGTCAGCTTAGAAGCCGTGATGGTGCCGTGCTTAAGTGTCTTATAGCTAACTGAAAGGTCAGTGAGTGATTCAAACCCATCAGCCACTCTGCAGAATAAGTGTACAACCTTGAAAACCCCATGGAGAATTTCCAGTTGGCTCTGTAGGGTTACTTTGAACAAAATCAGCTCAGTGGCAGTGGATTTAGTGTTTTGGGTTTTTTGTTGTTGTTGTTGTTGTTGTTGTTGTTGTTAGCATATTGCTGAGATTCTAGCTTCAACAAATACCTTACTTCACCTTGTCTTCACCTACAGCTTTTGCAGACTATCCAAGTCTACTTTTCTATTTTCCTTCCCTATACTTAGCACTGATGATTTGAAATGCCTGATACCTGAAACCGTCTATCTGGTGTTGACTTTAGGTATGCCCAGCCATATTCCCAACTTGATTCTTTGCAACTTGGGCATAGACTATGTCTTATACACTGGCCCTTGCCTCTGATTCCAGCATAGGGCTGGTACTATTTGCAGCTTGATTGTTAAATAATAATTTAACAAATAATAATTTAAATAAATTGTTAAAAGATCAGCTCAATAAGAAAACAAGGTTGTGAAGTACTGAGAAGAGGGATGAACTTGACTTTTTAGTCTTAGGTATGAAAAGGGTATGCTATCCCTAGTGAAAGTCTCTGAGCCTCAGCTTCCTTATATACAGTATCAATATAGTAATAAAATACATCCTCACAACCTCACAGACTTTTAAAGGACTTCAGTGAGAAAATGCATGCAAAATGATTTATAAATCCTAAAGTGCCTTACCATATTATTACAGAGATGAAACAACACTCTTCATATCTTTTGTGGAAAGGGAATTTGGCATTGACCATGATTGCTGAGTAATTTCAGATAAGCTAACCCACTTAGATCAGAGTTGGCACTGTGGAATTTTGACAAATGAATGATCTAATTTCTTTTTTGTCTTTGTAAAATCATCAGACAAATTGTTTTGTGGTGTTTTTTCTTTCTTAACATCTGGTTTTCCTGGTTAAATCAGAACTAGACATACCAAAAGAGTGTAAAAAATATTTTGGGGATAAATTTGCAGACACTAGTCACTTGGATCTTGTCAAGCATTTCATGGGTTCTTATCTCAACCCAACCTAATTACTCAATTGTTTAAATATTCCTCATGTACAAGATAATATCATTTTTAAGTTAACTTATTTTATATTCATTTAATTAAAACATTTGTTTAGACTGTGTTTAGCCCAAACTGCTTTAAAATAGGAAGATGATACACATAGTTGTTCAACAAATTTCCTATTGTAGTGTGGTGAGAAGAAAATCCATGAAGGAGGTTGCATACCATGTAGAATGCCAAGCAAGAAGTCATGATACACGGCTTCATTAGCTTAACTAGATTTTGTGCCCTGCCAATGTTGACTTTTGACTGATATGGCCAAGTTTCTCCCTTACTCTCTCATAGACCACAATCACTCTGAGCCATCATCCAGGCTATTGAAGCAGTGTGGAGCTCGTGGCTTGATGTGTTGCCTTATCTTCCCACCTTCCTCCTCCCTATTACTTGATTATCAGTCTATGGTGTTACAGCCATGACCACCATTATCTCCTTAAGCAAAGGTATCCGCAGCCAGGTTAGACAGGGTTCTATCCCACTCTGTAACTCAATCCCATCTGAATCAGCTGAGCTTTTTAGTAAGAGTGTGCAGAAGAGCTACTTTATGCACCACATGATCTAAATAGTCAATTAACAAATGTGCATAGATCAAACTACTGCTCATTTCACTACATAGAGTCTTCATGTAATAGTCATATAGTAAATCAGTGCTCAGTCTTTAAATACTAGCTGCTGCATGAATGAAAAATGCCCTCTTATTTTTCACACACTTTGGATATCAATACTTATTCATCCATTCATTCATATATCCATGCAATAAAAATTATTTACCACCTAGAGATAACTTAATAGCTATATTTTTTTCTTCTTTCATCATGGTTCACCTATATTTGCACATCTGTTCTTTATCTCTGAACAGTGTTGAGCCTTGGCATGTTTCTGATTCCCTAATAAGTTTACTGGTTACAGCCTTTGTGGTACTGATATTCCATCCACCACCGGTGCCCAGACATTTGGTTCTTTTCAGAGGGCACTATCAGAGTTTATTAATGGAATTGTGTGGCTGGATTTTCACAGACTTTTATTCTTGGTTTAGTTTGTATTGACAGGGGACACATTTAAAACACTTTTCTCATAACATTTCTCAAGTGACCTTCCTGGTCTTGAGAAAAAGGTATGGTTTTTTGTTTTGTTTTGTTTTTTCTAATTGAGTGATAGTTTACATGGGAGAACATTGGTTTTACACTCATTTCATTGCAATGATTATAATCTCCTCCATGAATCATCATTCAACAGTATTTGCTTCTATTCCCTCTGTTTTGTTTTTGTGTGGGGTTGTGCACAAAACTACTTATGAATATACAATCATTTAAACAACCAAAGGGCACATTCTGCAAGACTGCCTCTTGGCCGCCATTACACACTCTTTCTCTTTCCATGAGTCTAGAGTCCTCATCTGTTCCCTCTCCGTGTCCTCATCTTTGCCTCCATCTCTGGTGTCGCTGCTTCTCTGGATAGGGTCTCACTTTCCACTCATGCTCTTCTCCCTTGATGGTCCTATGGTCCTCCGTTACTGGATGGTATGATTAACAAATTCCTCATTTTTGTTACAAAACTTCTACCTTTACACTTGTGAAAGTCATAATTAGTCATGATTACAATTACTCACTATTGAATCATAAGAATCCTCCCCATCTCCTTTTATCAGACCTGTCTAGACAAGATGAAAACTGTTCAGTGGGGATTCTACCTTTCTCTGCACACTCTGACACTAAACTCCCTCTTGAAAACTTGTAAGCCAGTCACTTCATGTCTTTATAACCCCCTCATTTTAGGTAGCCAATGTCTAAGTTCCTCGTCCCTGTCAACCCTGCATACAAAGGGGATAGGATGATACTTGATGTGACGACTTCCTCCCTCTCAGTTGGTATTTTGAGATACTAAATCCATTAGTATAGGTCAAGTTCATCAAATTGTGATAATTTAAACTTGTTTCTTTTATCAAAAATTGTTTTTCTTCCTTTAGTTGAATTCTGATCATCAAGCCATTGAGGCTAGGTCAAATGAGTACTATCTACAAGTTTGGGCATTCTTGTGTGTCATCCCTCACTTCATATCAGCTGGACACTTCACTCTCAGCTCTTGCCCTCCATGGCCATGTCCTTGTCTAAGGGCTCAGGAGTTCCCAGGTCTCACTACACTTTGGACCAACCAGCCCTCCTCTTCTCTCTCTCATCTCCAGGTCAATGGGAGTCTATGGAACGTGGCTGAAGTCAGTCCATGTCTTCATTGCTGCCTTTCCCCCTCTTCCACTCACCAGCAGACCAACGTGATCAACAGCAATCTTACATGCCTGCTCATGTGTTCCCTTTGACTTTCAGTCTTGGATGGGGGTTTGTCCTGAAGGGACTTGATTGCTTGTCTTAATGGCTCCCTGGTGAACAATTTGCTTGTTCTTATAGTTGTCAATCAGACTGCCATTTTTGTTTTGGATTTTTCCTGCTGATCTTTCTTTCAAGAAATATCTCCTGTTCTTCTAGCTGTTGCAGGATGGTCTGCTTGTCAAAAAAGGTAGAATTTTGAAGTGGCCAGAAGACAAATTCTGGAATGGTAAGAGTTTCTGCTTGTGGTTGATTTTTACATATGTTTTTTTTGCTGGCTATTATCTTTTTGTTTTAATTTGGAGAAATATATGCTTTTTTCTTTCATTTAATTGCCAGTCAAGATAGGGTGCCTAGTATCTGCTGGACTCATGGTTTGGGGATACTAGTATAAGTAACAACATGATCCCTGACCTCAATATTTGTATTTGTGTAGTAGCGGAGTCAGAAAGGAACCAACCAAGTCTAAGACAGTGTGCCCTCTATAGTGTGGCACTCTAGGATCAGCACAGGACTGTGAACTACAAGATTAGTGGTTCAAGCCTTCAAGCTGCTCCTCAGAAACCCTATACAGGGTTACTATGAGTCAGAACTGACTCAACAGTATGTAACAACAGCAACAGTCTGCAACAAAACCCTGGTGTGGTATTGTAGGGTAAGTACTGGACTGCTAGCTGTTCAGCAGTTCAAACCCACCAATCGCTCCTCAGAAACCATAATCGAGATTGCTATGAGTCAAAACTGACTCTCTGGCACTCAAAAACAACAACCTCACGTATATATAAAAATTAATTTAAATGAATCAAAAACCTACATGTAAGAACTCCATGAAAGAAAGCTGTAGCAGTCTGCTTTAGTAAAGGTTTACAGACTTGGAAACCCTGTGGGGGCAGTTCTACTTTGGTCTTTGAGTCTCTATGAGTCAGAATCGACTTGATGGCAGTGGGATTAAAATAAACATTGGACTAGACATTTTCAAGCCTCATTAGTTTGTGTCACTTCATGTGCTTAGAAATACAGTGAAACTAAAAGAAAGACCTACATACAAAGAAAAGATAGTTAATGAACCATTTCAAACAAGAACAATTTCTATATTTAAAAAATTGAATTATTGGAGAAAAAGGGATCAAATATCCTTAGATATTATGTTAGGAATAGATGGTATTCATGTCCTTGGGATTCTAATCTCTTTTTATTTTTAAATTCTTTGCTTTCAAATAATAATAATAGATCATTTAAAAAAAAAAAAAAAAAAAAAGCTCTGCTGCTTAAAACAACTGAAAGTCACTGATGTAGCCCATCCTTTCACATAGTGAACTACCCTCTAAATATTCTTGGCAAGTAGTAATTCAACACCTGATTGAATGCTGGGATCTGTGTGCATTCACTGCCTAGAAATAGCCCATTTCCTTAGAGATTTCAAGTTGGGTTGTGGACACTCATCCCTTCTAGAGTGCCGTGTTTCATCTTCTAAGCTCTAGTTCTCTCCTCTGGGATAGCATAGAATGCCTGTCTGTTCCATCCCTCCTCCATGTATCCTTCAGAATTCAAAGTAAACTATTTATGTGCCTTTTTTTTTTTTTGGCTTACTGTTGTTAAGTGCTGTTGAGTCAGTTCTGACTCATAGTGACCCCGTATAAGGTTCGAATCACTGACCTTTCAGTTATCTTAACCATAGTGACACCAGGGTTCCTAGAGTTTAATTTGTTGTTGTTGTTGATAAGTGCTGTTGAGTTAGTTCCAAATCATAGTGAGGACCCTGAACAGGCAACTGGTAGGTTTGAACTGCTGACTTTGTGTTTCATAGTCCAGTACTATACCTACTGTGCCACACCAGGAATCCCAAATTTACTTTGTTGTTTTTGTTAAGTGCCATCAAATCAGTTCCAACTCATAGTGAGCCTGTATAGGGTTTCCAAGGAGGGGCTATCTAAAGACACACTTTGGCCAGTTAGGGCAGAAAAATGATTTTTCAAAGGAAGCAATATATATTTTAGGTACGATATACTTAAAATCAGACTTTATGGTATTGAGGAAATACAGCATTAAGTAACCAACTCCAATAACTTTGATCAGCTTGTATTTAGTGCATTTTGGAATTATGTGTTTCTTTCAACACTGTCTGGCCGTAGAGGATCTTTTGAAGTTCACATGTAGGCAGTTAATCTTAACTCGATTCATTGATTTATAACATGGAGAAAAATGTGCTTGCAAATCTGAATAACTTAAACTTGAAATGTTTCAGTCAAGTGATTTTGTTCATAAGCCACTAATAAAATTAAGGGATGTCAGAGACCAGATGTCTTTCAAGGGTCATTGCTTTGCAGGTGCAAAAGCTTGGGTTAATCAGTTAATCAGCTTGGAAGCTGAACATACAAACTAATCTTAAAAAAGATGGGTATCCCCATGAATTATTAATTGGCATGGAGAAAAGTATAACATATGACTTGGAAGATGACATCTATTTTTTCATCAGGGGCTTGTGTCTGATCAAGAGAGAGATATTTACCAGTGTGCTCAGTGCCACTTTATTTATGATGGCAAGGTACTGAAGAAATTCTATTTGCCCATTTCTTGGAGGTGCTATAGATAAAATGTGATGACTGTGTTTACCTTGGAATATTATAAGTAATCTGTTAGAAGCAAGTACTAGCTGCACATGTACCAACATGGATGTTAAAGACATGTAAAAGACAGTACTTGTTTCTTTTAAAAAAGATATATATCACATCATTTACATAAATTAAGAATACATCAGTAGAGAACAATAGTAATCATATTTATTTAGATCACATACAAACTCATTTGAATAGTTTCTTATGAAGAATACACAGGAAGAATCAGAGCTAAGGAATGGGAATTTAAAACAGAATAAAGAGAAACAATCAACTAATATGTTGTTGTACAGTGTAAAGCAAGTTGTAGGTAAGAGAAATGCACAGGTAAAATTTGGGGATGAAAAAAGAGTTCATCAAATGTATAATAAAAAGAGACTTATCAGAGAAAGAAACACTGCACCTGATACTTGATACAGTAAACAATATGGAAAATTTAGAGGATTTAAGTAATACAATGAACTGTTGCATACACTATGCATTGAAAGGTAGTAGGAGATGAAATAGGTGCCACAAAGCATGGCCAAGATCTCAATGGTCTGATACGTCGTATAAACAACTTCTCTTTCACCCTGAAAGCAATGAAACTAGTAGAAGTTTTAAGCAAAGGAAAAATAAGACTGAATTAATTAATCTATTATGGTACAAATGGTAGAGAACTATGCTACTAACTTAAACGCTGGTGGATGAACCCATCCCGAGGCACCTTAGAAGAAAGACCTGGTGTTCTGCTCCTGAAAGTTCACATTGATCAAAACCCAATGGAGCGTACTTTTGTGCTGAAATACACAGGGTCAACATGAGTCAGAATTAACTTGACAGCAACTGGTTAAGCAATATGTAGACCACTCTAGAGACAAGGTAGGAACTGTATTTGAAGAAATAGAATTAAGAGAGAGAGATTAGTTGGAATGTTTGAAGTAATCTGTGCAAGAGATAGTAAGTGTCTGAATGGAGACATTATCAATGGGGATAAATGCTAAGAAACAATATAAATGGTATGAAGGGGGTGATGTTAATAGGGTGCAGTGATTGATGGGGGTTAGAGAAAAGTTTAGGGTGATTCACAGGTTTCTGCCTTGGATGACTGGATGAATAGAAATATTAAACAGCAGAGGGGATATAAAGATGGTTTAAGTGGAAAAGCTTGATACACGCTGAATTTGAATCAATTGTGGGATCATTCAAGCACTGATGGCCAATAAGGTAAGAGCTTGATTCCAATTGAGTGGTCTGACATAAAGTTATACATTGTGGGATTGTGGCAGTGGAAGAAGTGCTACCTCTAGTTTCCAAAGCTCAGGAGGAGCATATAAAAGGAAGAGAAATAAAAGACTAAGAACTCTGGAGACTACAAAGGCATGAGTAAAGGAAGGAAGGAATAAATGAAATTATTTCAGTTACAACTGAAGAATGAGACAAAGAGAAGAAGAAATGTGCAAAATAAATGGAAAACTAGGAGAAAGTGGTCTTGGAACTCTAGAGAATTGATGAATGACAGGGAAGATATTTTTCCCTTTCCTTCCCCACAAGTCCTACAGATGGCACCTAAACGCACACATTACCACTGTTCTCCATCATCACTGCCTTCATCCAAGCCTGTGTCAGTGCTCCACTGCATAGCCTCTAACTGCTCTCTCTGTTTCTGTTTCTAGTGTAGTCCTAAGTGGCAGCTCAAGTGTTTATTTGAAACTAGATAATTTTATGGTACAGTGGGATAAAGCATTGAACTACAAGGTCAGTTTGAACCACAAGGTTGGTGGTTCAAACATACCAGATGCTCCTTGGAAACCCTATCTAGGGTGGCTTTGACTTGATGGCACTTATAATAATATTTGCTTATGAACCTTCCACCACTAGGAAAAAAAAAACAAAAACCACATTGGCTTATAAGAACATTACAATTTTCTACAACCCTTCCATTGCCAATTCCAACTCAATGACCCTATTTAGGATTTCCAAGACTGTAACTCTATAAGGGAGCAGAAAGCCTTATTTTTCTCCCACTGAGCAACTGATGGGTTTGAATCTCAGACTTTGTGGTTAGCAGCCCAATATTTATCCCATAGCAACAAAAGGGTCTCCTTGTTGTCGTTATTAAGGGCTATTGAATTGATTCTTATTCATAGCGACCCTGTGTAGGGTTTCTGAGGAGCAGCTGGTGGGTTTGAACTGCTGACCTTGTGGTTTGAAATCCATTGCTGAAGAACCTGCAAAATATACCCCTGCTGATCACTGTACCCCATCTCATATCATCCTACCCCTTGGCTTCCTGTTGATTAGGTTTAATAAGTTCTTTTACACCTTTGAGCCTTTACCCTTTAAAAATGTTCTTCCCTGAAATGATAGTGTGAATTGTTCCTTCTTATCTTTCATGAGTCCATTTATATATCATGAACTGAGAGTAAACATTCCTGATCATTGTATTCCTTTGCTACTCTGTCTTAGTAATCCTATTTATTTCCTTCAGTGCTCTTAACATTAGAAAGTTCTAACTTTGGATAGCACCATTATAACTGCTAGTGTATGAATTTACTAATCCTCTTAGTAATACTGCAAGCTAGGACCTATATTGGTCTGAGTTCCTTTGTGAAGAAGTAGCCCCTACATGTAGTTGGAGAAAGAGAGAATATAGGAATTTTATGTACAAAGATTTGGGGGAGTGAATAGATGGAAGGCAGTGGCAGACACCAGCCAGAATCACTGAGATGGAGGGATAAATTCATTGATTATGAGCATGTATAGGGAAAACATTGACCACAAATGTGGAGATTGTGTCTGATTGCTATCACCTTCTGAAAATGATGGCCTTTTTTTTTCAACCCTGAGTTTCTCTTACTTAGAACCTTGACCTGGAACCGTACCCAGGAAAGGGATTCTGGCAACCTAGTTCTCAAGTTATGGTGCAGAGTTGAGAATAGTCAATCCAGTACAATAATATAATTGCCCCCATTCTCAGGTGAGAAAACTAAGGTCTAAAAAATTATGCAGTTTTCACAAGGTCATATAATTAGTAAGTTGTAGAGTAGGATTTAATCACAGGTATTCTGGTTTTAACTACTGTGTCAGGCACCTTTAGTATAAGTTCTTGAGGGCAAGGATTTGTCTATTATTGTTGAAAAAATAAATGTAGACTGAACATACATTGTTGTTGTTAGATGCTGTCGAGTCAGTTCCAACTCATAGTGACCTTATGCACAACAGAACAAAACACTGCACAGTCCTGTGCCTTCCTCACCATAATTGTTAAACTTGAGCACATTGCTGGTGACACTGTGCCATCTCATCTTGTTGCAGGGTGGGGGCTCTTCCTTTTTGCTGACCGTCCACTTTACCTAGAATGATGTACTTCTCCAGTGATTGGTACTTCTTGATATTATGTCCCAAGTATGAGAGACAAAGTCTCGGGTCATCCTGGTTTCAAAGAAACATTCTGGTTTTACTTCTTGCAACACAAATTTGTTTTTCTACTAGCAGCCCCTGGTACTATTAATATTCCTCTCCAACACCATAAGTCAATGAAACAATTTTTCTGCAGTCTTCCTTAACAACTGTCCAATTTTCACATGCATATGAAGCTATTGAAAATATCATGGCTTAGATCCAGTACACCTTAGTCCTCAAACTGACATGTTTTCTCTTAAGAGGCCTTGGCAACAGATTTGTTTAATGCAATACATCTACACTGTTTGATTTATTGACTGCTGCTTCCATGAGTGTTGATAGTGGATACAAGAAAAGTGAAGTTTTTGACAACTTCAAACTTTTCTCCATTTATCTTGATGTTATTTATTGGTCCAGTGGTGAGGACATTTGTTTTCTTTACATTGAGGTGCAAGGTTGTGTTCTTTGAGCTTCATCAGTAAGTATTTTAAGTCATCTTAGCTTTCAGCAAGCAAGGTTGTATCATCTGCATATTGCAGGTTGCTAATGAGTCTTCCTCTAATTTTCTTCATAAAATCTAACTTCTTAGATTATTTGCTCAATGTAAAGATGTAATAAGTATGGTGAAAAATAGAACTCTGTTATGCACCTTTCCTAATTTTAAACTAGTACCCCCCTGTTCTTTTGATGAGGGGGGCACTAGTTTAAAAGTACTGTTCTTGTCTAGGTATAGGTTTAAAACTACTGCTTCTTATCTATGTTCCTCATGAGCACAATTAAGTGTTCTAGAATACTCCTTCTCCACAATGTTGTCTATAGCTTGTCATGATCTACACAATCAAAACCCTTTGAGTAGTCTATAATAGACAAGTAAACATCTTTTTGGTATTCTCTGCTTTCAGCCAAGATCCATCTGACATCAGCAATGATAGCCCTTATTTCACGTCCTCTTATGAATCTGGCCTAAATCTTTGGGGTTTCCAGTTAATGTACCATTGCAGCTCTTTTGAATTATAATTAGCAAAATTTTACTTGAATGTGATATGATTTATATTTTTCTATGATTTCTGCATTTCATTGTATAACTCTTCTTTGTAATGGGCACAAATACAGATTTCTTCCAATCAGTTGGCCAGTTAATTGTCTTCCAAATTTCTTGACATTATTAAGTGAGTGCCTCCAGTGCCACATAAACTTGTAAGATTTCAATTTTTATTTCATCAGTTCCTGGAGCCTAGTTCTTTGCCAATGCTGTCAGTGCACCTTGGACATCTTCCTTCAGTATCATTGGCTCTTGAGCATATACTATCTTCTGAAATGTTTGAACATTGTCTGTTTCCTTTTGGTACAGTTACTGTATATTCCTACCATATCTTTCTCATGCTTTCTGTATCATTCAATATTTTCCCCATGTTGTTGCTGTCAGGTGCCATCGAGTCGGAACCGACTCATAGCGACCCCATGCACAGCAGAACGAAACAATGTCCGATCCTGGGCCAACCTCACTACCGCTGCCACACTTGAGTCCATTAATGATGCTACCTGGTCAATCCATCTCGTTAGGGGTCTTTCTCTTTTTCTCTGACCCTCCACCTTACCCAGCATGACATCCTTCTCCAGTGACTGTTTCCTCCGGACAATATGTCCAATGTATGAGAGACGAAGCTTAGCCATCCTGGCCTCCAAGGAGCACTCTTGCTGCACTTCTTCAAAAACAGATCTGTTGGTTCTTTTGGCAGTCCATGGCACTTTCAGTATTCTCCTCCAACACCACAACTCAAAGGCATCAATTCTTCTACGATCTTCCTTATTCACTGTCCAGCTTTCACATCCATATGAGGCTATTGAAAACACCATGGCCTGGGTCAGGCGCAAATATGAATAGCAGAGAAACGTCATTTTCCCCATAGATTCTTTCAATATTACAAGTTGATGCTTGAATTTTTCCTTCATTTCTTTCAGCTTGAGAAATGCTGCGCGTGCTCTTTCCTTTTGGTTTTCTAAATTCCCTTTGAAATTTTCTATTCAGATCTTTTACTTCCTCATTTTTATTTTCATTTGCTTTAGATTCTCTACACTGGAGAGTTAGTTTCACAACCTCTTCTGATGTCCATCACTCTGATATCTAAGAAACCCTTTTGCTTTTTTCCAACATGATGTTCTTGATGTCATCCTACAACTCTTTTTTCAAGGGCAAAGATGTCAGTTTGAGGACTAAGGTGCACCAGACCTAAGCCGTGGTATTTTCAATAGTTATATATGCATATGAAAGTTGGAGAGCAGATAAGGAAGACCAAAGAAGAATTGTTTCATTGAGTTATGGTGCTGGAAAAGAATATTAATAGTACCAGGGACTGCATAGATCTTGAAATGTTCTTTTTGATGACAAATGGATGTCACTCCTCTTCAATTTGTCATTCCAGGCATAGTAAACTATATAATTGCCAGATTCAAAATGGCCAATACCAATCCATTTCAGCTCATGAATGCCTGGGATATCAATCTTTATGTGTTCCATTTCATTTTTGATGACCTCTAGTTTTCCTAGATTCTTATTTTGTACATTCCATATTCCAATTATTAATGGGTATTTACAGCTATAACTTCTCATTATGAGTTGTGCCCCATCATTCTGAAGGCTTTATTCAGTTCACGAAATCATGATCACCTCTTTTTTGAGGCGGCAGCTCTTCCCCATTCGTATATTGCATGCCTTTCAATCTGAGTAGTTCATCTTCCTGCACTAAACCTGAAAATACTCTGGTGCTATTCATCATTATTCATTATTCAATTTTTTGGTGCTATCTGATAGTGTTCCACTGGTATTCATAAAGCTTTTAGGAGCAAAACATTCGGAAGTAGTCTGTCTCTCCTTATTCCTAGTATGTCTTAATCTAGAATCTCAATTCACCATGGGTGTACTCTGATGGTATTTAAAATACTGGTAGCATAGCTTCCAGCATTACAGCAACAAGTAAATCACCAGAGTTTGACAAACTGACAGGCAAATGGTGGGAGCATATATTAGTAGATTGAAAATGATAACATAAAGAATTACATAGAATAACAAAATGCAAATGGAGCAATTGAGGACAAATGGTCAGATTAAAATGGGTTGAAGAATTAGTGGAAGTTGTTGTTGTTGTTGTTGAGTGCCATCAACTCAATACTGACTCATAATGACCTTATGCACAGCAGAATGAAACACTGCATGATCCTGAGCCAACCTCACTATTGTTGCCACGGTTGAGCCCATTGATGCTGCCACTTTGCCAATCCATCTCACTGGAAGACTTCCTCTTTTTCTTTGACACTCCACCTTACCAAACACGATAACGTTCTCCAGTGACTGGTCCCTCCTGACAATATGTCCAAAGTATGAGAGACGAAGTTTGACCTTCCTGGTCTCCAAGGAACACTCTGGCTGCACTTCTTCCAACACAGATCTGTTGGTTCTTTTGGCAGCCCATGGTACTTTCAATATTCTCCTTCAACACCATAATTCAAAAACATCAATTCCTCTACGGTTTTCCTAATTCATGCCCCAGCTTTTGCATGTACAAGAGTAGATTCCTTTGCCAAGTAATTCAGTTGTAGATAAATGCCGTTTTATTATACAATTTCCTTTATCTTGATTCCATGTTTATAACAACATGAAAAGTAACTACATATTTTCTCACTGTTTAGTTAATTATCTACTCTCTGCCAACTTTCTCAGACTGTGAGTATATCTAATTGCTGTCATTATCATCAAAGTAGCTCTAGTCTCTTCATGGAAAATAATGAATTTCTTCACACAAAAAAAATTGCAATAATTTTCTCTCTTAATTTTTAAAAAACTTTCTATTGTGGATATATATAATTGTTGTTGTTGTCAGGTGCCATTCAGTCGGAACCGACTCATAGCGACCCCATGCACAGCA
>NW_006408534.1:25676865-25725431 GCF_000296735.1 Chrysochloris asiatica
AGAGAGAGAGAGAGAGAGAGAGAGAGAGAATACACACACATATATATATATACATGATGGTGACAATTATATGCCATGAATCGATTCCAACTTACAGCAACCATGTATAGGATTTCTGAGGCTGCAGAAAAGGGAAACCCTTTTCTTTCTCCCATTGAGTGGCTGGCAGAATTGAACATTTAGAAGCCCAACTTGTAATCCACTTTGTTAGCAGGACTCTTGGTGCAATGCTGTAGGATCAACACTGGAGTGCAAACCACAAGGTCACCAGTTCAAACCCACCAGCAGCTCCTCAGAAACCCTAAACAGAGTCACTATCAGACAGAATGGACTAAATGGAATTTAATAACAGCAACAAAAAATTATATGTATAATGTTTCCTATATATTGAGTATTTGCTTAGATTTTTATATATGTACATGCTCCAGATCAAGTTATAGAACATTTCGGCCCCCCACAGAGATTCCACTGTGCCCCTTCAAAACCAGAAATCTGCAGAGGTATCCATTCTATTCTGCTTTATTTCTTTTGTTAAACATGATCTCTTTGAGAAGCATCCATATTTTTGCATGTAGTTTATTCTTTTTATTACTTACTATCACACATATAAATATACTACAGTTTATTTTTCTACACTTTTGTCTGTAAGCAATTTGTTATTTTCAGTGTTTTGGTTAGAATAAAGTTCATAAAAACATTTCAGTATATGACTTTTGATATTAAATGTATTCATTTCTCCTGTGTATATAATAGTTTTTGCTGTTGTTAGGTGCAATCGAATTAGTTCTGATTTATAGCTATTCTACAGCACTGTTAAGAGTCATTGGAGTGTAGTGGCTTACTAGCTAGGCCGCTAACCACAAGGTCGGCCGTTCAAATCTACCAGTTGCTCCATGATAGAAAGATAAAACTTTCTGTTCCCATAAAGATTTACAACTTCGGAAACCCTATACATGTTTGCTATGAGTCTGAACCGACTTGGTGGCACAAAACCACCACCACCACCATGGCTCTGTGATGGAGTACTGGTGTGATTCTATAGGATAAGAGCTGGATTTATAGGTCAGCGGTTTAAATCCACCAGCTACTCCTCAGAAACCCTATACAGGGTCATTGTGAGTCAGAACTGACTAGAGAGCACTAAACAACAACAGCAGTGTCACTTTAGGATAAGCATTGGACTGCTAATTGCAAAGTTGTCATCACTGTTGTTGTTAAGTGCTATTGAATCAGTTCCAACCCATAACAACCCTGTAGAGGGTTTCCAAGGAGTGACTGCTGAGTTTTAACCATGGACCTTGAGGTTCAAATGGACCTTCCATTCAAATGCTTTTCCTACAGCACCACACCAGGCTCCATACAGGGTCACTAGGAGTCAGAAACAGTTCAATAGCACATAACTGCTACAATAACAACATGTACAGCAATATGAAATGTTGCTTGGTTCTGCGTCATTCTCACAAACATTATTATGTTGAACCCATTGTTACAACTACAGCGACAGTTCATTTCATTGAAGATTTTTCTCTTTTTCACTGATTCTTTACTTTACCATGCATGGTGTATACTTCTCTAGGGCGTGGTCCCTCCTGATGACATGAACATTTTCATGTCTAAGGAGCATTTTGGCTGTACTTTTTCAAAGACAGAGTTGCTCATTCTTTTGGCACTCCGTGGTATATTCGGTATTATTCTATAACATCCTGCTTCAAATGCATTGAATCCTCTCTGATATTCCTTATTTATAGCCCTGCTTTCACATGCACATGACATCATTGAAAATACCATGGCTTGGATCAGGCTAACCTTAGTCCTCAAAGTAATATCTTTTCTATTGTACATTTTAAAGAGGTCTTTTGCAGAGATTTGTCCAATGCAATACATAATTTGATTTCTTGATTGCTGTTTCTATAGGCATTAATTGTGGATCCAAGTAAAATGAAATCTTTGATAACTTCAATGGTTTCTCTATTTGTCATGATGTTGCTTATTGTTCTAGTCATGAGGATTTATGTTTTCTTTATGCTGAAGTATAATCCACATTGAAGGCTGTAGTCTTTGATCTTCATCAGTAAGTGCTTCAAGTCATCTTCACTTTCAGCAAGCAAAGATGTGTCATCTGCATGTTGCAGGTTGTTAATGAGTCTTCCTCCAATCCTGATGTCTCATTCTTCATAATATAGTACAGCTTCTTGGGTTATTTGCTCTGTATACAGATTGAATAGGTATGGTGAAAGGATACAACACTACTATATACATTTCCTGGTCTTAAAGCACACAGTATCCTCTTATTTTGTTCAAATCACTACCTCTTGGTCTATGTATAGATTTTGCATGAGCACAATTAAGTCTTCTGGAACTCCCATTATTCACAATGTTATCTATAATTTCTTATTATCTACACAGTGGAAAGATGTTTACTTGTACTTTTTGACTATACAAAGGTTTTCAAATCTGAATCATAACTAGGATCTGGGCATGAGGACATCTATTATCATCTCTGTAAAAAGAAATATTGCTTGCCAGTAGATAATAAAAGAAATAGCTGAAGTGTGATTCCTGTATTTCATGTGGTACACCTATTTGAAGAAAACCTTTGTTTATTAACTAGGCAAGGGCATTTGACTGTGTGGTTTAAAATTAGGAATGAGGTGCATCAGGGCTGAAGAATTCAGCATAGGGAATGGAGGAAGACTCATCAACAACTTGCAATATGCATAGGACACAAAAACATGAAAATCACCAAGGCATATCATAATCAAACTCTCCAAAATCAAAGAAAAGGAAAGAATCTTGAAAGCAGGTAGGACAAAAAAAAAAAAAAATGTTACCTATAAGGGAAAATCAATAACATTAAACTCTGAATTTTCAACAGAAATCATTCAGGCAAGAAGGTAGTTGTGAGACATATTCAAAATGCTGAAAGAAAGAAAAACTGCCAACCGGGAATCATATACTCAGCAAAGCTGTCAGTCAAATATGATGGCCAAAATCAGAACATTAAAGGATAAACAGAAATTGAGGGATTTTGTAAAAGCCAAGCCAGCACTTCAAAACATACTAAAGGGAGTTCTCTGGACTGAGACCAAACAGGAAGAGACAACAACCAGAGATTGACATACGTGGCAACATCACCCAGAACTCAGTCCAGATATGGAAGAGGCCAGAGCAGAACAGAACCATAAGAATGAAATTAGGGGATCTAGCATGTCATTCTATGATCAGGACTACTACAAAGTAAAACAAGGGGAAACTATGGTAACAGAGATCCAAGTGGTAAGGAGGCTAGGTAGATTTCAGGATAAGACAGATGGTTTTAACATGAGGAAGAAATTAATAAAGTACAAGGTAACCCCAAAGAGACTTAATAAATCTTTACATCAAAGCAAGAAAAGAAAAATCCAAGAAGATTTTGTCAATATTAAAACTATGAAATAAGTGACAAGAAAAAGCACACACAAAAAATGAACTCATCATAGGAAAACATGCAAAACAAAGAAACTAGCAGTGCCACAAAAAGTAAGCAACATAATGACAGAAGTTAATCCATACCTATCAATAATTACACTGAATGTGTTTGGATAAAGTACACCAGTCAAAAGACAGAAAGTAACATGATGGATAAGAAAACAGGATCCTTCAATATGCTATCTACAAGAGATGCATCTTAAACACAATGACAAAAATAGACTAAAAATTAGAGGATGGAAAAAAGTATACCAAACTAATTGCATTGAAAGATTAGCAGTTGTGTCCATATTAATATGATGAAATCAATTTTAAGGCAACAACCTGTGTAAGAGACAAAGAAAGGACATTATTTCATGATTATAGTGTCAGTTGAAAAAGAGGACATAACCATAATAAATATGTATTTCCTCAATAAAAGAGCCCAAAATACATAGAGCAAATCCTAACGGAATTGAAAGAAATAGACAAATCTATAATAATTTGATTATTGTGGGAGACTTTAATACACTACTTTAGAAAAAGGTCAGAAAAACCAGAAAGCAACTCAACAGACACAAAGGAACTAAACAACACAATCAGTTATCTTGAGCTTATAGATTTGTACAGTGCATACAACCCAGTAACAGCAAAATACACATTCTTTTCCGGTCCACATAGAATAGACCCCGTGTTAGGTCACAAAGCAAGTCTCAATAAATTTAGAAACATGAAAATACTACAAAATATCTTCTCACCTAACAAGGCTATAAAATTAGAAATCAACAATTGGAAGATCAAGGAATTAATAACAAATACATAGAAACTGAATAACACTCTGCTTAAAAGCTACTGTGTAGTAGAGTAAATAAAAGGAGAAATAAAAAATTTCCTATAAACAAATGAGAATGAAAACACAATACACCAAAACATTTGGGATACATCAAAATCAACACATTAACACAACATCTCCAACAATTACAAAAAAACCAGAATATCAACTTATATTCACCATAAGAAAAGAAATAATAAAGATTAGAGTAGAAATAAATGAGATAGCAAATAGAAAAATATAAAAAGAATCAACAAGATAAGGAGTTGCTTCTTTAAAAGGATTAATAAAATTGACAAACCATCGACAAATCTAACAAAAGATAAGAGGGAGAAGACACAATAACATGCATAAAAAACCACATAGGTTATGTCACAAGGGAACCAATGAAAATAAACAGGATAGCAGAATACTATGAAAAGTTGTACTCCTATAAATTAAAAAATCTTGAGGAGATGGATACAGTTCTAGAAAACAGAACCTGCCTAAACTTTTACAGTGTCTAGTAGAAAACTTGAACAGCCCTATAATAAAATAATAAATTGATCATGTAATTAAAATCTCTCAACTAAAAAAAGTCCAGGCCCAGTTGGTTTTATTGATGAATTTTACCAACAATTCAGAGAAGAGTTGACACCAATTGTACTCAAAGTATTCCACAATATAGAAAGGGATGGAAAATGTCCCAGTACGTTTTATGAAACAAACATAATCCTCATGCCAAAATCAGGGAAGAACATCACTAAAAAAGAAAATTATAAGCCAATAATTCTCATGAACATAGATGTGAAAATTCTCAGCAAAATCATAGCCAATGGCATTCAACAACATATCAAGAAAATAATAAATCATAACCAACCGGGATTCATACAGGTTTGCAAGGATGTTTCAATATTCAAAAAACAATGAGCATAATCCACCACATAAATTTTAATGAAAGGAAAAGAACCACATGATCATAGTGATTGATGCAGAAAATGCATTTGACAAAATTCAATATCCATTCCTGATAAAAACACTCAACGAAGTAGGAATTGAAGAGAAATTCCTCAACATAATTAAGAATATATATATACAAAACCAACAGCCAACATCAGTTTCAATAGAGATAAATAGAAAATATTCCCTTTGTGAACAGGACCCAGACAGAGATGACCTTTATCATCACTCCTACTCAATAGTGTGTTGGAATTCTAAGCCAGAGTTATAAGGCAAGAAAAGGAAATTAAAGGCATCCAAATTGGCAAAGAGAAAGTAAAACTCTATTTGCAGATGATATGATACTATATTGAAAATCCCAAAGTCTCAGCAAAAAAAAAAAAAAAAAAAATTGGAACTCATTTGAAGATTCAACAAAGTGGCAGGGTAGAAGATCAACATACAAAAATCAGTTGGATTCCTCTATACTAATAAAGACAGCTCTGAAAGGGAAATTAATAAAAAAGATACCATTTACAATAACCACCCAAAGGATGAAGTATTTAGGACTAAATCTAACTAGAGAAACAAAAGACCTATACAAAGAAAACTACAAAACACTACTACAAGAAACCAAAAAAGATTTACAAAAATGGAAGACTATACCATAACCATGGATAGGAATATTTAACATTGTGAAATGTCAGTACTACTCAAAGCAATCTACTGATATAATACAACCCCTATCCAGATTGCAACAACATTCTTTAAGAGATGGAAAAATGTTCATGAACTTTATATGGAAGGGAAAGAGGCTTTAGATAAGCAAAACACTGCTTAAGAAGAAGAACAAAGTTGGAGGCCTCTCACTCCCTGATTTCAAAATTTACTACACAAGCACAGCCTGGTATTGGTACAATGAAAGATACATAGATCAGTGGAACAGAATTGAGAATCTAGAAGTAAACTCATCCCCATACAGTCTTTAAGAAAGGTCCAAAATACATTCAATAGGGAAGAGATAATCTCCTCAACAAATGATGCTGGCTTAACTGAAAATGGATTTGCAAAAGACCCATATGTCTCACCATATACAAAAATGAATTCAACACAGATTCAAGACCTAAATATAATCCCATAAATATAAAGAATATCAGTGAAAAAATAGGGACAAATATAAGGGCTATAATACTTGGCATACATAGACTGCAACATGCTAAAAACTGTAAACTTTTGTGCTTCAAAAGTTTTCACCAAGTGAGTAAAAAATGAGCCCACAGACTGGCAAAAAAAATTGGAGCAGTAACATATCAGACAATGGAATACTTTCTAAAATTTATAGGAAACTACAACACCTCTACAAGAAAAAGACAAAGAACCCAATTAAAAAATGGGCACAGGACATAAACACAGACACTTCACCAAAGAAGACATTCAGGCATTCAAGAAACATGAAGAATTGCTCATGATCATTAGCCACTGGAGAGATGTAAATCAAAACAACAATGAGATATCATCCAAGCCTATGGATTTCAGCAGCATATTAAGAATGTCATCTTACAGTAGCATTAACAGCAAAGTAAAAAAGCCAAGGACAACAAATGCTGGCAAGAGTGTAGAGAGAGAGACTGGGACCCTCCTACATTGCTGATGGGACTGTGAAATGCCTCAACCACTCTGGAAAACTGTATGGCACTTCCTCAGAAAAGCAGAAATAGAAACACCTTATGATCCAGCAATTTCTACACTTGGTAAATATCCACAAGAAATACAAGATAGAACATGAATAGATGTATGCACACCAATGTTCAGCACTATTTAAAATAGCAAAAAGATAGTGACAGTGTATGTGCCCATCAGGAGAATAATGGATAAACAAACTCTGATACATATATACAATGGAATACTATACTACCTTGAAGAATAATTATGAAGCTTACAAGACACCTCATAATATGGATGAACCTTGACGACATTATGTTGAGTGAAATTAGTCAGTCACAAAAGGACAAATACTGCATAAGGCCATATTGTAAACCTTAAGAAAACATTTCCAATCGAAAAGAATAATTATTTTGTGGTTATCAGGGGTGGAAGGGAGGGTTCAGTAACACAGGTTACAGATAGACACATGATAGCTCAGGTGATGGGGAGGGCAAAATACAAGAAGGGGAAGTCAATACACAAAAAGGGAGACAGAGGGGAAGGCAATACACAAAAAGGGGGATGAATAAGGAAGATGAGGTAGACTAGGGAGGTATGCTTGAGCTGGCTAAATGGGATAGAGGTAAATAGAGATGAATACACAGTCTTTGAAACAAGAGGACTTTGTGATACAGGGATCCAAACATAGTCAGAATTGGGAAAGGAGTGGAAATAATATTAAGGTGCTTGCCTGTCTTGTGGATATTGGTTTCCCCTGCCTTCTATTATAAAATAGACATTTAGCTATGATAGAAAGGAATATTGTGAAGTATGATTACAGAAAGTTTGTAAGCCCATCTTCAGCCTATAACTGATTGGATCTGCTAATAGGGGAATTTGAATTCACCCAGGGAAAAGTGCTTCTTGCTGAGCCTTTGTGGAGTATGGAGCCTTCGGTGGAATCTTTAAGCACCACCCAGAACTTTCTGAGGTGGGACATTCCCACTTGAAAAGACATACAGAAACTCCCGGAATGGCTAAAGGAAGAGAAGATATGTCTTGAAAGAAATGCCAGCTGAAAAAAAAAAAGCAGACTGTCTGGCTGTTAGAATATCAAGTACGCTATTTGCTTTGGAGCCAACAAGGCAAGAAAAGTCAGCCCATCAGGGTAATTCCCCTTCTAACACTAAAACTCAAAGAGTACCCACAAGAAGTCTTGTATGCTCACTAGTGACCACTTTGGTCTACTTGTGAGTGGAAGTGGGGTTAAATACAGCAATGAAGACATGGGCTGAGTTTGCCATGTTCCATAGGCATCCATTGACCTCGAGATGAGAGAGAGAAGGGGAAGGACTGGCTGGTCTGAAGTTTGGGGACGTATATGAACTCCTGAGTCCACGGACACTGACCCAGACCCTGGAAACTAGAGCTGAGAGTGAAGCAGCCAGCTGGTCTGAAGTTGAAGGAGGTGTGCAAGAACTCCCAAATTTGCAGATAGTACCCATTTGCCAAAGCTTAAGTAGCTAGTGGACCAGAACTTAATCAGGTGAAGATAAAGAACTTTGATACAGGGACCTAGAGTAAATTGCTACAATCTGATGAACTGGACCTTTGCTTATAGATGTAGTTGCTCAAAATCTCAAATGAAAGGGAAAGAGTCCTTATATCAAGGATCAAGCTTGCCTCCTCAGTACATTGGTTGACAGGGATGGGCAACTTAGACATTGGTTATCACAAAAGGAGGGTTATAAAGGCAAGAAGAGCTGGTTTACAAGCTTTCATGAATGTGCTTAGTATCAGAAAAAAGAAGGTAAGTTAGAATTCCTACTGAATCATTAACTCTTTCTCAGGTGGTTCTGGTGAAAGATATTGGGGAGGATGGAGAAAGGATTTTATGATTCAAATGTATGTAATTGTTATCAGGACTAATTATGATTTTCACAACTGTAATTGGAAGAGATGAGTAACTAAAAGAGGGGAGTAGTTAATCTTCCATTTCAGGAACAGAGGTCCCTAGGACTAGCAAGAGGGAAGAACATGAGTGAAGCACAGAATCCTAACCTGAAAGATGGTGACAGCAGAGACAGTGGCAGAGGTAATGGCGTAGGAAGGTAGAACAGCTGTGTATTCTAGACCCATGGACTGAGACAGGCTGTGTACCTTCAGACAGGAGACTGCCTTGCAAAGTGTGCCCTTAGGACATTTAAATAAATATGTATTTTCTATGTACACAAAAATAGAAAAAGAGAATAGAGGTAAATACTGTTGACTTATGGTACATGGAGGGAATTGTAATCATTGCAATGAAACAAAATATGATTTATTGAATTTTAAACTGGTAATCAGCCTGACAAACTTTCACTCAATTCACAATAAAAACTTAAAAAAAAAATTCTTATATGCTACTCAGCGAGCATTGTGGCTCTATAGGATAAGCACTGAACTGTGAACCACAAGGTTGGCAGTTCAAGCAAACAAGCTGCTCCACAGAAGAAAGACGAAGCTTTCTGCTCCCATAAAGATATTTTGCCTCAAGAATCCTGTACAAGGTCACTATGAGTTGGAACTGACTTGACAGCTCTTACAAACAACTACAGAAATATGTTGCTCAGCAATAGGAATTCTGATGGAACACTGTAGGATAAGTCTTGATTGCTAATCGCGAGGTTGGAGCTTTAAATCCACCAGCCACTCCTCAGAAACGTATATTGGGTTGCTATGGGTCAGAACTGACTTGACAGCACTTAACAACAACTCATCAATATTAATGTAATCAATGATCAGGTTTAATAACATATATTTTGAGAAAAAGAAACATTTACATGTGAAATGCATAATTTTTCTTGCATTTTGCTTAAGTCTTTGTTTTACGTTTATATGCTGAAGATTTTCCTAAACTCCTTCCAGCCTTTCTACTAAATAATAGGTTTTACTTCCATGCCTCTTTCTTGTTCTTTGATTACATTTTATAAAAGAAATAGTAGCCTGTTATTGCTTTATGGTGGCCCCTCTTAGATCTTTCAGAGAATTTTAATTCAAATGTTTTTGTAATTTGTTCCTTTCTTCTATATTACCTTCTGTTCACTTCTCAGTTCCGTTTTTCTGTCCTATTTCTTCTTTTGTGAACAGCTGTTTCTCTGCAAGTTTCCCAAGGGTTTTGGTTTAAACTTATAGTTACAAATGAAAGACTATGTTGATTAATAAATGCAGGTCATGTAATTTCCTATGCTACTTCAGTTGCCCCTGTGGAATGAGATGGTAATTCAAGCCCTTGGGTGTGTTGGCTGTCAGACTTCACCTCGTTCAGGCTGCCCCACCTCTACCTCCACTGTCCCCAGAGGAAGAGGACCAGCATTAGGTACCTATTCTCATGTGGGAGTAGATTCATACTAGGTTGATTGCTTTATTTTTCTAGGGAGCATGTCCAAGGTCATCAACCTTGAGAAAAAATGGAGAAGTTCTTTTAAGATGGTCCAGCAGATTTCCATGGGTAGCCCTTCATTCATCACAATGACTTCTGCCTCTTCTCCCACTCTCTTCAAGGCTGCTATTCCAAATTTTCATATGGAAGCTTTTCTCCTGTGTGTCTTCTGAGTTGTGATCTCTAACATTCTGGATTATTATTCAGTATAATCCTATTTTTGAGGATATTTAAAAATGTATATTGTTCCTACTATTGATATTTGGTTTATGTTTAATTGTAGTGATGTACTATTGATGGAGTAACTTAGGTGTAGGCGATAGAGAGTACAAAGTAGATAATTTTAAAGCAATAATAAAAACAACAGAAAGCAACTATGGTTCTAAATGTCATCTGAAACTTGCTCTTGAGAGAAGAGAAGCTAAAGTAAATGGAAGAAATGAGGAAGTAAGGGAGCTGATCAGAAAATTTCAAAGGGCAGCTTGAGAAGACAAAATAAAATATTATAGTGAAATGTGCAAAGACCTGAAGTTAGAAAAACTAAAGGGAAGAACACGTTCAGCATTTCTCAAGCTGAAATAACCGAAGAAGAAAAAAAATTCAAGGATATTAAAGAATTCTATGTGTAAAACATTGAATGAAGCTGGTAACATTGGAAGAAATACATAGTTGCTGTACCAAAAAGAAATGGTCAATGTTCAATTACACAGCCTTGCTTGTTTAAAGTCAAGATGATTTGAAATATTTACTTATGAAGATCAAAGACTACAACTTTCAGTATGGATTGCACCTCAATGTAAAAAAAACAAAAATTCTTAAAACTGGACCAATAAATAACATCATGATAAATGGAGAAAAGATTGACATTTCCAAAGATTTCAATTTGCTTGGAACCATAACCAATGTTCATGGAAGCAGCAAAGAAATCAAATGACAAATCTGCTGCACAAGTCCTCTTTAAAATGTTCAAGAGCAAAGATATTAGTTTGAGGATAAAGGTGTTCCTGATCCAAGCCATGGTGTTTTCAGTCACCTCATATGCATGTGAAAGTTGGACAATGAAAAGGGAGACCCTAGAAGAATCAATGCATTTGAATAAATTCTGGTTCTGATTTTGGTCCTGATTTTCAAAAGTAGATTGCCTGATCTTTCTTCCTAGTCTGTCTTAGTCTGAACGCTATACTGAAACCTGTTCCTCATTATAACAGCAGCACTTACACATCCACTGACAGACAGGCGATGCATTGGTCTAGGATCAACCATGAATGTCCCACAAGAAAGATAACTACCACTGAAAAACAAGTGTTCCCAGTTAGCCAACCTTTTAAGCATCCATACAATTGTAGCTTTACCAATCCTTCTATACCAGATTCATGTCCCTTTTCCCCTGTTGTAACTTCTCAGACAGCTTTAACACAGATTCCTCTCAACTCTCATACATTTTCTACTTCACCTAGCATTTTTCATATTATGTCTTTTGTTTTGTCTTATGATTGAACTGTAATCCAATTAATGGTAGGAATTATATCTTTTGGATGATTGCATCTCTTGTAGTACAGACCCTATTTACTACAGGTTTCCAGGAGAGGCTGCTTTATATGTTGCTGGTGAGATTGCTGGCAAGGATTAATCTTCAATGGTGACATGCTTTGAAGGTGGATTTTTTTCTTTTAATGGTCAATTCATGACAAATGAACTCTAAAATCTTAAGTGTTTTTTACTTCTTAGTCAGGAGTGAAATATAAAACAATGAAATTTTCTGCTAGCTTGTTTGCACAATGACTTTAATTGACTTTCCAAAAGTATGATTACAGACATGCCTTGGGCAATGGCAAGGCCATTCAATTCCAAAGAGAAACAGAAAAGAGTAGGGCAGCTATAGCAGATAGTTGAGTCTTAGCCATTAAGGTATGTTCATTTCATCCAGAAAGACTGTTTAATGAGTTGAGAAAGTAGCAGGAGAAGAGATTGCTGTAGGACTGTGGTCTTGAATTAAAAGGCCTTCTATTTGGAAAGTTAAGTTTATGTTTAAAAGAATCAACATTTGTTAAATCAAGATGAGATAGATAAGCTAAACTAAAACTTATCCTCTTGTCTAACATATATCAGTTAACCAATTGCCATGGGTGTCTTCAATTCTGACGCATGGTGACCCCATGTATGTCAGAGTAAGACTGTGCTCTGTGGAATATTCAATGGCTGATTATTTGAAAATAGATTGCCAGGACTTTCCTCTGTGGCACTTCTGGAAGGACAACAACATTTGGATTATCAGGGAAGTGCGTTCATTGTTTGCACCACCCAGGGAGTCCTTAACAAGCACAAATAGTAGATATTAAGAATGTTAAATTTAGAATAAATTAAAGGAAATCAAAATCTCAACCCAAAAAAGCAGAAAGCAAACCTATTACAGTTGAGTTGATTCAAATTCACAGTGACCTGATAGGACAGAAGAAAACTGCTCCAGAGTAGGTTTCCAAGATTGTGATCTTTACAGAAGCATACTGCTACAGCTTTCTCCCACAGAGAAGTTGGTAGGTTTGAACCGCTGGCCTTTTGGAATTTCAGCAGAGGGAAATGAATGGACTTCTGGAACTCATTAGCCTAAGAGGTGGTAGTGGCTAAAACACAAGTAGATTGTAGAGTTTTAAGTCCATTCTTAGATGACAGACATATTGTAGGTTATTAAGGGAGGCTGGGGTGATTGGGCACTTCTGAGGCTGGGATCGAATGTGACATCTTGGCCCTCCAAGACTCACTCTTGGGGTCATCATTAGAGGCAGTCTCCTGGACTGCAAAGACCAAGGGACTGGCCCTGGAGCACAATGCTGATGTTCTCATGTTTCATCTCACTAGGCTAAATATTAACTTTTGGCCTGGAGTGTCTGTCACCAAGTCATCTGTCTTGGTAAAATGCTGTTGGAGTCTCAGCATTGTGAGGAGGCAATGAATTTTCCCTGCTGACAGTGAAAATATCCACACCAAGCTGCCATAGAGATTTCTGCTTCCCACAATGTTTATGACACTAAATTAGGCTATGGAGCACACCAAAGATTGTTTACATAACCCCTGGTACCTGGTATATTTGTCAGTCCCACTCCATGGACTGTGACTTTAAGTGTTTAAAATATAAGGCACAGATAATATATAAAATTATTAGAATGCTTTACAAAAACTCATGGTAGTTTATTTGGACCTTTACTCTCATATCTTCTATATATTTTTCTTTTATTCATTTTCCTTTGGTCCTTTCATTCTCTTTTTTATTTTTCTCTGGCTCCTTTGTAAGTTTTAATTTCATATACAAGCAGAGTAGTTTTGACTTTCCTTTTAAGTGTATCTTTGCATCTATTTACTTCTCTATATCGCCCTTCTTTAGGAAGCTCCACTATACAAACTGTTAATGTATATAGGTTATTTCCAACCCTGTAGCTTTCACCTTAACTTTTTCTTTTCTTTTTACCATGTGTCCATAACTCAGTTCTATGCCTACAATTAGCTTACAAGTCCAATCGATAGCAGAAAATCAAACTTTATAATGTGGGTTGCAATCTATAAAGATTATTCCATAAAACTGCTTATGCCCCAGTTGAATGCCATTCTAATCAAAGTAGAAACTTTATGGAAATATTAGCTTACCACATATATTTCACAAAGCATTGCTTGGACTTGTGCATACAGCATAATCTTTAGAGTACTTTTACTGGTGGTAAATCTTTGTCCTTTTATAATGCAACCTGATTGTTTTAAATCGCCAGGTGTCTGGTTTAGATTGAATAAATCTAGTTGTAGAAGATTATCTATAACCTGTATACAATTCTTATTTCTATTACATTGAAATCAGTTTTCTTACACATATCATTTATTGGATATACTTGGGTGGTGACTTTGTTCTCAGAACTGCAGAAAATGTTGCTGATACAAAGTTGGATGATACACAAATCTTTTTGGAATAAATGTAGTCAAGAGTGAAATTTTGATTCCTTGATTATAACCTTTCATGATACACATTTTAAAATTACATTTATCAGGTTAAGACTAAATAGTGTAATGTGAGAATTTATATTTAGTTGTCACAACCAGTAATTTTTTTAATGAGTGAAATTAAATACAAGATAATAAAATCACACATAATAAAATAAGATTCCAGTTCTGTATAGGCATTAGAAAACCACAAGATAAGTTTGCTTATACCTTACTAATAAGAAAAAGCTGAACGATTAGCAAAATCACATTCAAACAAACTATAATAGAGTTGAGTCAAAAGGCAACTAGTGACTTGAATTCCAAAACTGATAAGTGATTCCAAGCAGAAGCAAAACACAAAGGGAAGAAGTGACTGCGTTAAAAATGAATAAGAAGTGTTACTGACTGAATTGTGTCCTCCTAAAATACCTTTTTACCTGTGCTTTATTGACGTGCAAAGGCTTTTGATCGTGTGGATCATAACAAGCTATGGACAACATTGTGAAGAATGAGTATTCTGGAACACTTAGTTGTGCTCATGAGGAATCTGTACCTGGACCAAGAAGCAGTTGTTTGAACAGAACATGGGAACACTGAATGTTTTAAAATTAAGAAAGGTGTGCGACAAGATTGTATTCCTTCACCATACTTATTCAACCTGTATGCTGAGCGATAATCCGAGAAGCTGAGTTCTATGAAGAAAAACATGGCATCAGGAGTGGAGGAAGACTCATTAACAACCTACGATATGCAGATGATACAACCTTGCTTGCTGAAAGTGAAGAGGACTTAAAACATTTACTGATGAAGATCAAAGAGCACAGCCTTCAGTATGGATTATATCTCAATGTAAAAAAAACAAAAATCCTCACCACTGGACCAATAAACAACATTCTTATCAATGGAGAAAAGATTGAAGTTGTCAAGGACTTCATTCTTCTTGGATCAACTATCAACACTCACAGAAGCAGCAGTCAAGATCAGATGATGTATTGCATTAGGAAAATCTGCTGCACAAGACCTTTTAAAGTGTTGAAGAGCAAAGATGTCAGCTTGAGGACTAAAGTGCACCTGACCTAAGCCATGGTATTTTCAATAACCTCATATGCATGCAAAAGCTGGACAGTGAATAAGGAAGATCGTAAAATTGATGCCTTTGAATTATGGTGTTGGAGGAGAATACTAAAAGTGCCATGGGCTGCCAAAAGAACCAATAGATCTGTTTTGGAAGAAGTGCAGCCAGAGTGTTCCTTAGAGGCCAAGATGGCCAAAGGGATGGACCAGTCTCTGGAGAAGGATATCATGTTTGGTAAGATGGAGGGTCAGCGAAAAAGAGGAAGACCTCCAGCGAGATGGCCAACTGGCACCATTAATGGACTCAAGTGTGGCAACATTAATGAGGTTGGCCCAGGATCGGGCAATGTTTCGTTCTGCTGTGCATAAGGTCGCTATGAGTCGGTGCTGACTCGATGGCACCTAACAACAACAACAGTGAAATACCTGTTGTGGTGGTATAGAATAAACAATGGATTGTGAACCACAAGTTTGGTGGTTCAAACCCACCAGTTGCTCCTTGGAAATTATGAATCTGAATCAAATAGCTAGCACTAAACAGCAACAGTATATCTGTGTAAATGCTAACCTCTGCCCCTGTGGTTAAGGAGAGCTTGTGTGGCACTGCAGGATAATGCACTGCAGGATCGCAAAGTCTATTTGAACTGCAAGGTTGGTAGTTCAAACCCACCAGGTACTCCTTGGAAACCTTAGACAGGGTCACTATGAGTTGGAACTGTCTCACTGGCACTTACCAACAACATGCCTGTGGCTATAATCCCAGTTTGGAATGGGTTCATGAGGCAGGATTAGAGTATGGTATGTCTTGAGTCTATTGCTTTTGAGATACAAAAGATATTAAACAATGAATTAAGCAGAGATGGTGGAAGAGAGATACCAAGTCACATGAAGATCACCCAGGAGCAGAAGCTCATTGTCAATACATAGAAAAAGCTTTCCCCTAGAGCTGTCAACCTGGACTCAGACTTCTAGCTTATTAGTGTGGCATTGTAGAATAAGCACTGGACTGCTAACCATAAAGTTGTTGATTCAAACCCACCAGCCCCTCCTCGGGAACCCTGTATAGAGTCACTATGAGTCAGAACCCAATTGAAGGCACTAACAACAGCAACATACTGTGAGAGAATGAATTTGTGTGTTAAAGGCACCCACTTGTGGTATTTCTGTTATAGGAGGCCTGGTGTGGCACAGTAGGATAAGCACTAGACCACAAGGTCAGTTTGAACCAAAAGGTTGGTGGTTCAAGCTTACCACCCACTCCTTGGAAACCCTATGCAGGGTTGCTATGAGTTGGAACTAACTCAGTGGCACTTAACAACAACAGCAGCAGTACTGGATAACAAAGGCAAAATTTGGTACTGAGAAGCGGATGTGTTGGTCTAACAAATACCTAGAGTGTGACAGTGACTTTGGAATTGGATAATGTGTGGAGCCTGGAAGAGTTTTAATGTGCCTCAGAGCAAAGCCTATGAATAGACTTGAGTAGACTATTGGTAGAGTTGTGGATGTCAAGGGTAATTCTAGTGAGAACACAGAAAAAAGAAAGGAGAGCTATAATACAGAGAGAAAGTCTCTGTTGTCTCAATGAATAATATAGTACCAGAAGCAGTCAAGAAATTAAACCACATATTGCATTGGGCAAATCTGCTGCACAAAACCTCTTTAAAGTGTTCAAGATAAAAGATGTCATTTTGAGGATTAAGGAACACCTTACCCAAGCTGTGGCACTTTCAATAACCTCATATGCATGTGAAAGTTAGATAGTGAATAAGGAAAACTGGAGAAGAATTGATGCATTTGAGCTACAGCTTTGGAGGAGAATATTAAAAGTACCGTGGACTGCCAAAAGAACAACCCTATCTGTGTTGGAAGAAGTACAGCCAGAATACTCCTTGGAGTCCAGGATGGTCAGATTTCGTCTCTCATACTTTGGGCATGTTATCAGGAAGAACAGTTCCTGGAGAAGGATATCATGTTTGGTAAAGTGGAGGGTCAGAAAAAAACAGAGGCAGACACCCAACAAGATAGATGGGCACAGTGGTAGCAATAATGGGGTCAAACATAGTACTGATTGTGAGGTTGGCGCAGAACTGGGCAGTGTTTCATTCTGTCATGCATAGAGTCACTATGAGTCAGTACCGACTTGATGGTACCCTACAACAAAAACAACAACAACAACAGAATGTTACTGGAAATGCAGATATTAGATGTGTTTCTGGAAAAGCTTTAAAGACAATGATGAACATGTGATTGGACAATGAAGAAAGTATGATTTTTTTTTTTTTTTTTTTTTTTTTTAAGGCAATGGCAAAGAACTTGTCTGCGTATGCCAAATGTTTGGTGGAATGTAGAACTGGTAAGTGATGAATTTCTATATGTGGCTAAGAAGAACTCTAAGCAATATATTAAAGGGGTTACATCTAAATTTTTTCTTGTCACTTATATTGAAATATGAGATTAAAGAGGGGGACTTAAAAATTAACCATGATGATGAAAACAAAACTTAAAGATTTGGGAAAATCTGCTGTACAACTTAAGGATACAAGTCCTAGACTCTTCACCAAAGACATGGTTATACAATCATTTGTTAAAGAAGTTTAGCCTGTGACCTGTGACTGATGGGTCTAACCAACTATCACAGTAGAAATTTCATCAGCTTAGACTGAAGGAGACAGAGAAAGAATAAAAAGAGAGAACACTGTATGTCTCTTGGAATTCCACAGACAGGAAACAGGTTAAAGGAGTGAAATCTGTTGTATTCCAAGAAAAGTAAAGAACCATGCTTGAGCTTCTAGGAAATCAGAAGAATCTATTGGAAAGAGCACAGAAAGCAGAGCTGCCTCAGACTCAAAAGTTGGAGACATGATGTCTAGGGTATCAAAGATTAGAACAATGGCCTCCTAGGTTTCAGAGTAAGAGCTACACCAACTCGCTTTTGGGGTGTGAGGCTGTCATTCAGTTTGGTAAAGAGGATGGGGTGGCTACCCAAACCTGAGAGGACAGTACTGTTATGCCACAGGGGCAGAAAAATGATACCTTCTGTGTCGAGGTCCTATGTAGGGTTCTAGCCTCAACAAGGAAGTGTGGGTGTCACGAAGAAGGGAGATCTGGCAGCGAAAGGGATAGAGACAGAGAGAGATGAAATATATACAAAAAAGACAGACACACAGATATGATGCAAGCTGGCAAGTAGACAGATCTGCAAACATATTGCCTAGCATTGCCCAGTATTGCCCGGCATTGCATGCAAAATTCACTCTACCTCAGCCTTTTATTCTCTTTTTTAGGGGGGGATTTATTATAAAGGAAGGATGTAATTCACAAAGGGAGGATGTCACAAAGGGAGGATGTGATTAAGACAGGATACGGAACTGAAATGTGATTAATCATTCAAAACAGGACATAATGATTCACAGGAACAACTTTTAAGATATTTTCATAGTTTTTTCTTAACAATCTAATGTTTTTATTTTTACAGAAAAAATGTTCAATCAAGCTGTTGTATATTAATTTTTAGACTTGAATTATCTAGAGTAGCGATGTGCGGTTTCTTAAGGATACATAACATAAAGCAAGGTTCCTGAAAGGAGCCAAGCTATCTCTGTACACTTTGCAAACTTTTGTTTGTGAGCAAGATCTCAGGCACTGGGTTTCATATATCTATACCTAAAATGCTACATTGTTCTTAATTATCACATTCCTGTATAGTTTCAGGAGGAAGAAGAGCATCTGGGTTAAACTGATTATATTCAGAGGTGGTTCAGTTGGGCTGCCACTAATCAA
Organism: Chrysochloris asiatica; assembly: GCF_000296735.1. NCBI lineage: Eukaryota > Metazoa > Chordata > Mammalia > Afrosoricida > Chrysochloridae > Chrysochloris > Chrysochloris asiatica. Next base: position 25,695,951 of record NW_006408534.1, read on the forward strand.
CCCAGGGTCTGCGTATGCTGTCCCCAGCACTTCTGGGACCAACGAGATGGGGACTAGAATATGGGCTAGAAGAATGGGAATACCCAAAGCTGAGGGAGTAGAGTTGCCATTCCAATGGGCCTGGACAATGGAGTTGAAGAGTAGGACTGATGTGTCTCCCAGTGTTCAGGGAGTATGGACAATACTTGGAGTCTAAAGGATAGAACCATTTTCTAGATAGCCTCAGAGTAGAGACTTTTTTCAAGCTAAGTCTTGACAGCTAGTGTAAATTGTGCAGTCGGGGTTTGAAATTTCTTGGTGTCTATTATCCCTTTTATCCTGCCATTTTCTCTCATTTGTAATGGAAGTGTCTACCTTCTGCCTGTTCTAATATTGTACTTCAGAAACAGCTTGTAGTCTAGATCTCAAAGAATCATATATAAAGATGAATTCTGCTTAATGAGAGGATACACCTAAAGTCTCACCCATATTTGATTTAAATGATTCAGATTTGAGTCCCTAAACATATACATGTTATAAATGTTAACTTCTGAACTATAAATTACAAGGTCCCTGGTTCAAGCCCACCAGTTGCTCCATGGGAGAAAGATGAAGTTTTCTGCTTTCAGGAAGATTTAAAGCCTCAGACACCCTATGTAGGGTCAATATGAGTCTAACTGACTTGACTTGATAGCATTTAACAACAACAAACAATGTCTATGGTTATAATCCCAATTAGGAATGGGTTGCCTGTTATGTTAACGAGACGGGATTAGTGTAGGATGTGTTTTGTGTGCATTGCTTTTGAAATACAAAAGATATTAAACAACCAAGCAAGGAAACAGAGATGTCAGATTAGAGATGCCAAGTCCCATGAAGACATTCCAGGAGCAGAAACTCTGAAGTGACGAGGACCTTCCCCTAGAACTAACAAAGAGAAAAAGTGTTTCCCTATAGATGACATCCTGAATTCAGACTTCTAGTTTCCTAAAATGTGAGAGAGCAAAATTCTGTTTGCTAAAACAATCTACTTGTGGTATTTCTGTTAAAGCAGCACTAGAGAACTATGACAAGAAAAAACAGCTAACATGTTAATGGATTCTTATAGACTGTGTGTGAGCTAATATGATCATTTAGAATAACTGGGAACCACAGACACAAGGGAAATTCACACTCACTGACAAGCTAGTTTCTATTAGTCTCTGTTGGATGCAGATTGGGGGTAAGACAGGAAATAGAACCTGACCTTTCAGTGGTAGAGTAGTTATGGAACCGACTGTTACTTAAACCAGAGGAATTAAACACCTCTAATTTTCTGGATCCTTCTCTCATGTTTAAGGACAGCCTTTAAGATGCTCATATGCAAGAGGCTGTACTGATAAAAAAAAGAAATATACTATCACTGGGAGAAAGTCCAGAAACTATACCACCCAAATACCATTCCTCTCCTACCTCCACATACATAAAGTAGTGTGTCTGGCATGGTGGTGATAAAGGCAGAAACACTACAAAAAATCCAGTCCCAAGCTTCTGATGCACAGGGCTTGTCTAAGACTAAAACTTGATTGGTAGAAACAAGAATCTTAACCCTTATACTCTCACTATGAATTGTGAAACAAGTAACAAGTAAAACTGGCTGCTGCCGGAGTTAGGCCAAGTGCATGATGACAGACCATCCTTGGTACAGAGTTGTAGGGACAGCTGAAATCTGAAGGTGGAGCAAGAACACTGAGCAAAAGGTAATAACAGTCTGCTGTGAGGGGAACTTGAATCTATCTAGAGAGTCCTGGTGTGGCTCTGTGGGTTAATGTACTGGACTGCAAAGTAGGTTTGAACCACAAGGTCAGTGGTTCAAGCTCATCAGCCACTCATTGGAACCTCTATACAGGGTAGCTATGGGTTGGAACCAACTCAACAGCACTTAACAACAATGACAACAACAACATAGTGCACTGTATTGGTGTGACATTATGGGTTAATGTGCTGGACTGCAAGGTCAGTATGAACCATAAGGTCACGCTTATCAGCCCTTCCTTGAAAACCCTATACAGTCTCCCTATGGGTCAGGCCGACTTGATGGCACTTAACAAGAACATACTGCACTGCAATCCTGGTGTGGTGCTGTAGGATAAACACTGGACTTCAAGGTTTGTTTGAATCACAAGTCTGGTTGTGCAAATGCACCAGTCGCCCCTCGGAAACCATATACAGGGTCGCTATGAGTCAGAACCAACTCAAGGGCAATTTACAACAACAACATAGTGCACTTGGGGAGGGAGGCCTTATGTGGTGCTGTAGCATAAGCACTAGACTACTGACTTTTAAGGTTGGTGTTTCAAATCCAGTAGCTGTTCTTTAAGGAGATCTGGTAGCGTAGTGGTTACGAATTGTGCTGCGAACTGCAAGGTCAGCAGTTCGAAACTACCATCAGTTCTACAGGAGAAAGATGAGGCTTTCTGCTCCTGTAAAGATTTACAGCCTCAGAAACCCTGTACAGGATTGCTGTGAGTTGAAACCGACTCCATGGCACACAGCCAGCCAGCCAGCTGCTCTTTGGAAATCCTATACAGGGTTGCTGTGAATTAGAACCAATTCAACAGCATTTAACAATAATAAAAGCATGGCACACTGAAGTTCTGGTGGCATGGAATTGACTCAATGGTGGGGGCTTATTTATCTGTTTTAGTTTTTAGTGCGGGTTAGCTATAATTATAAAATCCAAACCTAAATCAATTACATTGAATCAACTCCTCCACTCACTGTCGCCTGACAGAAGACAAAGAATGTCCATTTCTGTAATATTTGCAACGCAGACTGCATTCTTTTTTCTAAGCATAATATTTGATATTTAATAAAGAAATGATAAATCACTAAGCCCCCCATCTCAAAATAAGACCCACAGTTGAACTAGATCCATTGGCAGAGATGACCTGGATGTTGAAACTATCAAACTAGAATAACTATGATTAATATGTTAAAGGATCAAGGGGAGAAGGTGGATGACATGCTTGAGAATTTCAATAAAGTGATGAAAACTATTAGAAAGAGAGAGAGAACATGTATGCAGGTTGTACACATCTGAAGATAGAGTAAATGAATTTAGAAGCAGGAAAACAGAAAATACCCAGGTTGAATCTCAAAGAAGAAAAATGAGTAGGGTTGGGGGAAGAATCGAACATCCAAGAACTGTGGAACAATATCAAAAGTCTCATGTATGTGTAACTGGACTCAGAGGAGAAAAAAATGGATAACAGAGCAGAAAAAAATACTTGTAGAGATCATAGACAACACTTCTCCAAAATCAACAAAATGTGACAAACGATGCAAAAACCTCAGCAACACCCCCAAGCAGGATTAATACCACCCCAAATATATCATATTCAAATTGTTTAAAATAAAAGATAAAGAGACTTACAGCCTCAGAAACCCTATGCAGGGTCACTGTGGACTATATGACACTTAATAGCAACAATAATATATACGTATATGAATTGATGCATTTGGATTATGGTGTTGGGGAAGAGTATTGAAACTACCATGCATTACCAGAAGAATTAACAAATCTGTTTTGGAATTATGGCCAGAGTGCTCCTTAGAGGCAATGATAGGAGACTGGAATTTGGACATGTTGTCAGGAAGTACTAGTCCCAGGAGAGGGGCATCATGTTTGGTAAAGTGGAAGGACAGCTAAAAATAGGAGACTCTTGACAAAATGGATTTACAGGGTGGCAGCAACAATGAACTCAAGCAACAACAATTGTGAGGACTTAGCAAGAATGAGCCTTGTTTTCTTCTGTGGGTCACTATGAGTTGGAGCCAACAGCATGGTGCCTAACAACATATCTATGAATATAATCCTGTTTGGAAATAGAATCTTCTCTGTTATGTTAATGAGACCATTATCAATGTAGAATGGGTTTTAAAGGCTTCTGAGTTATAAGGAGCAACATTATGACAAGCATAAGGAAGAACAAACTGGGAGCAAATAGTTGCCACATGAAGAATGATAGAGCAACAGAAGCTAAAAAAGAGCCAAAGATAATTTCCCAGTGACATGGAACTTTTCTACCAGAGAGAAAGCCTAGTCCTAGAACCAGGGCCCTGAATTCAGAATTCTAGCCCTCTACCTGGTGTGGCACTGTGGGCTGTGGGTTAATATGCCAGACTGCAAAGCCATTTGAACTTCAAGGTCAGTGGTTTAAGTTTGCCAACTGCTCCTCGGAAACCCTATACAGGGTTGCTATGGCTCAGAACTGACTTGATGGCACTCAACAACAACAATAACTGGCATGGAATCCTGGTGTGATGTTGCAGGTTAATGTGCTGGATTGCCAAGTCAGTTTGATCTCAAGGTGGGTGGTTCAAGTTCACCAGCTGCTCCTTGGAAACCCTGTACAGGATCACTATGGTCAGAACTGACTCTACGGCACTTAACAACAATATTGGTATGGCACTGTAGGATAAGCACTGGATTGCAAGGTCTGTTTAAACCCAAGGTTTGCAGTTCAAACTCCCCCACCACTCCTCAGAAACCCTAGACAAAGCTGCTATGAGTCAGAACTTACCTGACGACAATTAACAACAACAACGAACTGTGAAAAAATTAATTTATTTTCCTTAAAGTCACCCAATTGTGTTATTTCTGTTACAGCAACACTAGGAAGCTAAAATAAGTAGTAATAAAGATTTAACCTTTAACATGAAGACTAGCACTTTATGAAGAAGGAACCTGGGTGACCCAGGCAGTTTGTGATCAGCCGCTAAGCTAAAGGCTGATGGTTTGAACTCACCCAGAAGCTCTGAATAAGAAAGTCCTAACAAACGGCTCCCATAAAGATAACAGCCAAGAAAACTATTGAATGCTTCTACTCTGTACCACACAGGATAGCCATGAGTTTGAATTGACTTTCAGGACTGTTGTTTTTGTGGTTGTTTAATAGCAAATTGTGGTATATACCAGAGTATGTAAAAAATTACCTGCACTCTGGTTATATTAAAATTCTTATCCACATCCACAGCTGATGACAACATTGAGCGTGCGCATAAAATGATTCTGTCGACTAGACAAGTGACACTGTATTATGTGGCAAATCATTTGCAAATCAGCCATGGCTCTGCCTATGAACTAATCCTTGGCAGACTTGGGTTTTGAGGTTTGTCTGAGATAGACACCTAAACAACTCACAGAAAAGCATAGACAAAAGCATTAGGAGAGCTACAAACAAAATTTGGACTAGTGCTTGAAGGAAGGTAAATGATTCTTTTAAACAAAATGTTACTGCTGATGAGACGTGGATTCACCACTTTGAGCCTGAGAGTAAACAGCAGAGTATGGAATGAAAACATTCTTAATCACCAACCAAGAAAAAGTTCAAAAGTCAACCATCAGCTGGAAATTCGATGCTAATAGTTTTCTGGGATTCTCAAGGGCCAATACTGGAACAATATCAGGGAAAATGTTCAACAATTAACAGTGTTCACTACAGTGAGATGCTCACTGAAGAGCTGAAGCCTAAACTTCGGATTAAATGCAGAGGACTGCTGTCCAAGGGTTTTGTGATCTTGCATGACAATGCATGTACATGCACCTATGCCCACACTGTTAACACTTTGCAAAAACTTTGTTCTGAGGTGTTAAAGCATCCCCCTTCTAGTCCTGATCTTGCTCCATAGGACTTTCAGCTCTTTGGTCCCTTGAAAGCAGCCCTTCAAGGAAGAAAATTCACTTCTGATGAAGAATTGAAGACAGTGGTGCATTCATGGCTTACAGGTCAGCCTAAAACATTTTTTAATAAGGAAATAGGAAAGCTAATTGATGGATGGAAAAGGGTATTGGAAATCAAAGAGATTATATAGGAAAATGATGTATTTGTCTTTTCTAAAAGTTGATAAAAATACCTTCGACAGCTGGTGTGCAGATAATTTTTGATCACCCTCAAATAAAGCAAAATATGAGGGAATTGAATGGAGACAGAGACATTCAGAATTATAGTTGGAGACCTTAATATTTCTCACTCAGTAATTTACAGAACAAGTAGACAAAAATTAATAAGGATATAAAAGACCAGAACTATGCCATCAAATAGATTCAGCAAGTTGATTCTTATAGAACCCAGTACAATAGTAACAAAATACACATTCTTTTCAAATGCACTTGGAGCAGTCACTAAGATGAACCATATTCAGGGTCACAAAAACAACTCAATAAATCACAAAGAACCAAAATGATACAAAATACAGTTTTTACTTGAATACGATTAAGCTAGAATCAACAACAGAAAGATATGCAGAAATTACTCAAATATTTCAAAATTAAGCAATATATGTAAAAACAATAAAACACAGGTAAACATCTTTCTGGTATTCTCTGCATTCAGCCAAGATCCATCAGACATCAGTCACAATACCCCTCGTTCCACAGCCTCGTCTAAATCTGGCTTGAACCTCTGGAAGTTCTCTGTCAATGTATGCTTGCAGCTGTTTCTGTATTACCTTGAGTAAAACTTTACTTGCATGGGATATCAAAGAGATTGTCTGATGATTTCCGCATTCCATTGGGTCACCTCTCTTTATAATGCGCACAAATATGGATCTCTTCCAATCAGTTGGCCAGATAAGATAGTAGTCTCCCAAATTTCTTGGCAGAGATGAGTGTCTCCTATGCCACCTCACTTTCTTGAAAGATTTCAATTTTTAACCCATCAATTCCTGTTGCCTTGTTCTTTGTCAATTCCTTAAGTGTACCTTGGACTTCCTCCTTCAGTGTCATGGATTCTTGATCATATGCTACTTCTTGAAACGGTTGAACATGAACCATTTCCTTTTGGTACAGTGACTTTGTGTATTCTTTCTATCTTCTCTTGATGCTTTCTGCATCATTCAATAATTTGCCCAGTAAATCTTTCAATAATGCAAGTTGAGGCTTGAATGTTTTCTTCAGTTCCCTCAGCTTGAGAAATGCTGAGCGTGTCCTTCCTTTTTGGTTTTCTGATTCCAGATCTTTGTACATTTTGTTGTAATATTTGGCTTTATCTTCTCAAGCTAATCTTTGAAATTTTCTGTTCAGCTCTTGGACCTCCTCATTTCTTCCATTTGCTTTAACATCTCTAAGCTGGAGAGTAAGTTTCAGTGTCTCTTCTTACATCCATTTTGACCTTTTTCTTCTTTCTTGTCTTCTCAATGACTTTTGATTTCTTCATGTATGATGTTCTTGATTTGTTGTTTTTGTTTGTCGTGGAGTCGGTTCCGACTCATAGCGACCCTGTACAGGGTTTCCGAGGCTGTCAATCTTTACAGGAGCAGAATGCCTCATCTTTGTCCCGTGGAACAGCTGGTAGTTTCAAACTGCTGACCTTGCGGCTCACAGTCCAATTTGTAACCACTATGCTATCAGAGCTCCTGATATCATCCCACAATTCTTCTGGTCTTTGGTCTTTAGTATTTAATGTATCAAATCTGTTCTTCAGATGACCTCTAAATTAAGGTGGGATATATTCAAGGTCATATTTTGGCTCTCCTGGATTTGTTTTCATTTTCTTCAGCTTCAGTTTGAATTTGCATATGAATAATTGATGGTCTTTCCCCAGTCTGCCCCAGGCCTTGTTTTCACCGGTGATATGGAGTTTTTCCATCGTCTCTTTCCACAGATGTAGTCAATTTGATTTCCATGTATTCCATCTGGTGAGTTCCATGTGTATAGTCATCTCTTATGCTGTCTAAAGAAGGTATTTGAAATGAACAAATCATTGATTTTGCAGAATTCTATCATGCATTCTCAACCATCACATATTTTAAATGCATTGGTTATCTTTAAATTTATTTAAGATAATATTAGTAGATAGCTGTTTTTAGAATCTAGTTTTGTTCCTGGGAGTGGTGCTAATTATTGCTATTTAGCTTATCATTCTGAAATTTCATGGATTTTAAAAGAGAAAGTACTAACCTAGGCATAAGAATTCATGAATGAGAATAAGATTTTTAGTTTTAAAGGGATCCCATTTGAAAAATATTCTTAAAGATGTTACATGGGGAACAAAATAGGCTACATAATTGATATTTTCAACACTTGAAACCTTCTAAATAATAAAAATACAAAGAAATGGCAGTGATATATTTCAATATGCCACATGTATCCAAGAGGTTCTGAAAGCAAGACTTAAAAGTAATTATGCTAGTTTCTGCTTTCCCAACACTGTTGAAACATATTGAAAAGGCTACAATTAATGAAGTGATTTTGAATAAAATAAGTGTAGTGGTATTGCTACATTTAACTTCTTTGTCTAAAATTTCAAATCATTTCTTTCTAGAAGAGAAATTTGAAACATTAAGAAAAACAATATTCTACTGAAAATCTTGAATTACTAATTGACTTGAACATGGTCCATATAAAAGAAAATAAATTATTTTATCTGTGTTTTTCATTTATATCAAAGAATATTTCTGAGATAGAACTCAGCATTCTTTTGCACTAATATTATAGGTTAACTTCTGTAACTAAATAGAGAAGTTACATATCCATAATTTTCATTCATAATGACACATTTGAATAAAATATGATTTTCAAAAAACAAGGCCACTGGAATTGATGGAATACAAATTGAAATATTTTAACAAACTTATGCAGCATGGGATGCACTCACTCATCTATGCCCAAAAATATGGAAAACAGCTCTCTGGCCAACTGATTGGAAGGGATGCATATCTGTGCTCATTCCAAAGACAGGTGTCCCAACAGCATGCAATATAGTTAATGTCTCATGTAATTACATTTTGCGGAAGATAATTCAAAAATGGCTGAAACAGTACACTGACTGGGAACTCCCAGACATTCAAGCTGGGTTCAAAAGAGAGCATGGAACTACGACTATTATTACTGGCATCAGATAGATCTTGGCTGAAAGCAAAGAATACCAGAAAGATGTTTACCTGTACTTTATTGACTATGCAAAGGCTTTCAATTGTATAGATCATGACAATTGGTTAACAACAAGAAAAATGAATATTTCTAAACACTTAATTTTGCTCATAAGAAACCTAGATAAAGAATAAGCAGCAGTGATTCAAACAGAACAAGGGATGGTGAGTGGTTTAAAATTTGTAAATGTGTGCAACAATGTTGCATGCTTTCACCATATTTATTCAATCTGTATGCTGAGCAGATAATCTGAGAAGATGGATTATATGAAGAAGAACATGGTATCAGAAATGGAGGAAGACTTATTAACAACCTGTAATATGCAGGTACACCCTTTCTTTCTGAAATTGAAGATGACTTAAAATATTTATTGATGAAGATCAAAGACCACAGTCTTCAGTGTGGACTGCACCTCAACATGAAGAAACCAAACATTATCACAAATAGACCAACATGTAGCATCAAGGTAAGTGGAGAAAAGATTGAAGTTGTCAAACACTTCATTTTGCTTGGATCCCCAATCATTGCTCAAATCTTTAAAGTGTTCAAGGACAAAGATATCAGTTTGAAGACTAAGATGTGCCTGACCCAAGTCTTGGTATTTTCAATAGCCTCATATTCATGTGAATTTGGACAATAAATAAGGAAAGCTATAGAAGAATTGATGCATTTGTGTTATGGTGTTGGAGAAGAATATTAAAAGTATCATTGACTACCAGAAGAACAAACAAATCTGTGTTGGAAGAAGTATAACCAGTGTCCTATAGAAGCCATAATGGTGAGACTTTGCAGCTCATAATTTGAACATTTTGTCACAAGGGAACAGTCCCTGGGAAAGGACATCATGCTTGGTAAAGTGGAGGGTCAGCAAAAAAGAGGAAGACATCCAATGAAATGGGTTGACACAGTGGCAGCAGCAATGGGCTCAAGCATAAAAGCAATTGTGAGGATGGAACAGGACCAGGCAGTGTTTCATTCTGTTGTGCATAGGGTTGCTATGAGTTGGAGCCACCTAAATGGCACCTAACAACAACAATGTTTAACATTGATCTAATCAAAACCAAGAAGTCCTGGTTTGGCATCATAGGATAAACACTTGACCTCAATATCTGTTTGAACTGCAAGGTTGGTGGTTCAAGCTCACCAGCTGCTCCTCAGAAAGCCACATAGGGTTTCTATGGGACAGAACAGACTCCTCCACATTTAACAACAACAAATCAAAAACAAAGGAAAAAAAATAGACTCAGAAGTATACCATTGATTGTCTACTACAGGTTAATTTGAAATGTCAAGGATGAGATATGTCATTTCATTTTAAATCATTTAAAACACAAGTACACAAATAAATGAAACATTTTTTTTTATTAAATTGAACATCAGGTAATAAAGGACAAGATGTGAAATAAATCAGATGAGCTACTGAATGGTTTAAAATTAGGAAAGGTGTGCCACATGTTGTATTCTTTCACCTGTATGCTGAGCAAATAATCTGAGAAGCCGGGATATATGAAGAAAAACATGACATCACAATTGGAGGAAGACTCATTAACAACCTATGATATGCAGATGATACAACATTGCTTGCTGAAAGTGAAGAGGACTTAAAATATTTACTGATGAAGATCAAAGAGCACAGCCTTCAGTATGGATTACATCTCAATGTAAAGAAAACAAAAATCCTCACCACTGGACCAATAAACAACATTCTTATCAATGGAGAAAAGATTGAAGTTGTCAAGGACTTCATTTTTCTTGGCTGAACTATCAACACTCATGGAAGCAGCATCCAAGAAATCACATGATGTATTGCATTAGGCAAATTTGATACACAAGACCGTCTTAAAATGTTGAAGGGCAAAGATGTCAGCTTGAGGACTAAAGTACGCCTGATACAATCCATGTTATTTTCAATAACCTCATATGCATGCAAAAGTTGGACAGTGGAAAAGGAAGATCGTGGAAGAACTGATGCTTTTGAGTTATGGTGTTGGAGAAGATCTCTTGAAAGTACCATGGGGTGCCAAAAGAACTAACAAATCTGTGTTGGATGAAGTGCAGCCAGAGTGTTTCTTGGAGGCCAGGATGGCCAGACTTCATCTCTCATACTTAGGACATATTGTCATGACGGATCAGTCATTGGAAAGGGATATCATGTTTGGTAAAGTGGAAGGTCAGAGAAAAAGAGGAAGACCTCCAGCAAGATGGATTGGCAAAATTGTAGTATCAATAGGCTCAAGCGTGACAACAATTGTGAGGTTGGCCCAGGACCCAGCAGGGTTTCGTTCTGTTGTGTGTAGGGTAACTATGAGTTGGTACCAACTCGATGGCACATAACAACAACAATATATGATTGTTCTAGTTACTGACTTAGGAATCCTGGTGTGTAGGGTAAGATTTGGATCAAAAGGTCTATTTGAACTGCAAATTCAACAGTTCAAACTCACCAGCTGCTTCTAGGAAACCCTATATAGGGTCACTATGAGTTGGAACCAACTTGACAGCACTTAAAAACAACAGTATGCTGACTTGAGTGAATTTCCAGGACAAAGTGCATGAAGGTAGGATTCAGGATGAATCTTATGGTTTCTTTCATATGAGAAAACAGAGCTGAACCGCAGAGTTGTGGGATGACATCAAGAACATCATGCAAGAAGAAAACACAAGATCATTAAAAGCACAGTAAAGAAAGACCAAAATGGATGTCAGAAGAGACTCTGGCACTTGGTTTTCAACATAGAGAAGCTAAAGCAACTGGAAGAAATTATTAAGCAATAGAGTTGAACAGGCCATCAATTGCTCATATGTATATTTAGGTGGAAGCTGAAGAAAATTACAACAAGTCCACAAAGCTAAAATATGACCTTAAACATATTCTGCCTGAATTTAAATACCGTCTCAAGAACAGATTTGATGTATTGGACATGAAGCCCAGAAAATTGTAGGATGACATCAAGAACAATATACAGGAAGAAAGGAAAAGGGAATTTAAAAGACCAGGAAGAAAGAAAACACCAAAATGGATGTTTTAAGAGACCCTGCAATTTGCTTTCCAGTTTAGAGATGCTGAAGCAAATGGAAGAAATGAGAAGGTAAAAGAGCTGAACAGAAAATTTCAAAGCATTCCTCAAGAAGAAAAAGTCATGTATTAAAATGTATAATGAAACTCTCTTTTGGAGTTAGAAAATCAAAACGGCAGAACGTGCTAAGTATTTTTCAAGCAGAAAGAACTGAAGAAAACATTCAAACATCAGATAACAATGTTATAGGATAAGCACTGGACTACAAACCAGAAGATTAGTACTTCAAATCTACCAATTGCACCTTGAAACATCTGAACAGGGTTGCTCTGAGTCAGAACTGACTTGATGGCACTTAGCAACAACTATGGGGAAAGTACTGAATAATGCCGAAAGCATTAAAAGAAAATGGAAGAAATACACAGCCACTATGTTGTTGTTGTTGTGTGCTGTGGAGTCAGTTCCGACTCATAGTGACCCTGTACAGGTTTCCAAGGCTGTAAATCTTTACGGGAGCAGAACGCCTCATCTTTCTCCTGCGGAACAGCTGGTAGTTTCGAACTGCTGACCTTGTGGCTCGCAGCCGGATTCGTAACCACTATGCTACCAGAGCTCCTTACACAGTCACTATAACATAAAGAAATTGTTGGTGCTCAAATATTTCAAGATGTAGCATATGATCATAAACTGAGAATACAGAAGGAAGAAATCCAAGCTGCATTGAAGGCATTGGTAAAAAACAAGGCTCCAGGAATTGATAAAAGATGAACTGAAATTTTTAAATAAACTGATGAAGCACTGTAGGTGCTCATTCATCTATTCCAAGAAATTTGGAAGACAGCTACCTGGCCAACCATTTGGAAGAGATCCATATTTATGCCCCTTTCAAAAAGAGTTGATCCAATGGAATGAAGAAATCATCGAACAATATCACTACTATCAAATGAAAGCAAAATTTTGTAGAAGATAATTCAAAACTGGTTGTTAACAGTACACTGACAGGAAACTGCCAGAAATTCAAGCTGGAGTCAGAAGAAGATGTGGAATTAGAGATATCATTGCTGATGTCAGATGGACCTTGGCTGAAAGCAGAGAATATCAGGAAGTTACTTGCTTGTGCTTTATTGACTACGCAAAGATTTTTGACTATAGAATTCCCTATTTCTTTATTCAGTTCTATTGGAGTTTGATTTATGTATTTTGAGGTTCTTTTATTGGAAGCATAGATATTTATTATGGTTATGTGCTCTTGTTCAATTGACCATTTAATTATGAGATAATGTCCTTCTTTGTTTCTTATGCTGGCTTTTGCCTTAAATTCTATTTTATGAGAAGTTAATATTGGCCTGCCTGCTCAATTTTGATTGTATTAACTTGATATATGTTTTTCTATCTGTTGATTTTTAATCTACTTTTGTCTTTTTGTATAAGATGTGTCTCTTGTAGACAGATAAAAAAGGTATTTTCTTATCCATTCTGCTACTCTCTGTCTCTTCACTAGTGCATTTAATCTACTGACAAGTGGAAGTTTTTAGCTATACTATTTATTCCCTGTTTTTGTTTTGTAGTTGTCATAATTTATAAATTGGAGTCTCTGGTTCCCTATTTTCAGTCTTGTAGGTTTATATCTTTTTTTTAAACATGTTTTTGTGAATTAAGTGAAGTTTTACAGAGCAGACCAACAGTTTTACATCCAACATATCATACCCTTCATTTCAACTCAATGGTTGTAATGGCCTCAATGTAACATCACTTATCCCATTTCCTCTCTGTTTGCATTACTTCTTTCCTAACTCTTCTGAACTTTGCCTTTGGGTAAATGCTGCCTTATGGTCTTGAAAAATAGATTATTCTATTATGTGTATACCTCACTAGTGTTGTCCCCATATATTCCTCTCTATGCTTGGCTGAAAATTAAGCCACAGGGGTGAGTACAGTTCCAAGTCTGGAGGGTGACCAAGGACCAGAGTCTCAAGGTTCCACCAATCTCTATATGCCCAATAGGCCTTTTGTGTGTGTGTGTGTGATTTAGAATTTTCTCCTACTTTATCTAGAACCGTCTACTGTGAACATTCAAGAGCAGTTGGTAGTTGCAGCCTGGTACCCTCTAGTTCTTCTGGTGTCAGAGTTATGGAGACTGATGTTCATGTGGTCCATTAGTCTACTGGACTAAGTGTTTTCAAACATCTTCAGTTTTCATCACTCTTCTTTCCTCTGGACAGGGAGAGATCAATAGTTGCAATTTAAATGGCTGCGCATGAACTAGTAAGATCCCAGTAACTACTCACCAATGCAGGATGTAGAACATTGTCTTTGTGGACTATATTATGCTATTTGTCCCTGGTGTTCCCTAAGTCTGTGGTCCAGAGACCCCAGGTCCAGCAACTCATTAACTCAAGGAGTTTGATAATGTCTAAGTGTCTCTTTATGCTCCTCCACATTCATGGATATACTTGCAATAACATATCTAAAAATTGTTGTGGTGGTTGTTGTTAGGTGCCATTGAGTTCATTTTGCCTCATAGAGACCTGTGCACAACAGAAGGAAACACTGCCCAGCCCTGAACCATCCTAACAATTGTTGTTACATTTGAACCTATTTCTACTGGCACTGTGCCAATCCATCTTGTTGGGGGTCTTATTCTTTTTTGCTGACCCTCCACTGTGCCAAGTATGATGTCCTTCTTCAGGGAATGGTCCTTCCCGATAACATGTTCAAAGTAGGATAGGTAAGGTCTTGCCATCTTGGCTTCTAAGGAGTATTTTCCCTATACTCCTATATACAACACAGATTTATTTGTTCTTCTGGAAATCCATGTTTCTTTTAATATTCAGCACCATAACTCAAATGCACCAATTTGAAGGTCTTCCGCATGCCTATGAGGCTATTGAAAATACCGTGGTTTGGGCCAGGCTCACTTTAGTCCTCAAACTGATATCTTTGCCTAATGTATTACATCATTTTATTTCTTGACTGCTGCTTCCATGACTGTTGATTATTGTATCCAAGCAAAACGAAGTCTTTGATGACTTCAACCTTCTCTCCATTTATTATGTTATTTATTGTTCTAGTTCTGAGGATTTATGTTTTCTTTACATTCAAGTGCATTCCATACTGACGGCTATAGTCTTTGATATTCATTAGTAAGTATTTCAAGTCCTTTTCAGCAAGCAAGATTATATCATCTGCACATTGCAGGTTGTTAATGAATCTTCTTCCAATCCTGAAGTCACGTTCCTGTCATATAATCCAGTTTCTCAGATTATTTTCTCAACATACATATTGAAAATAAGATTAAATGATACAACAGTGACACAGACCTTTCCTGAGTTTAAACCATTCATTATCCTCTTGTTTTGTTCGAACGACTGATCCTTTTTTGTAAGTACAGATGTACAAATATGCTCTGTCAAATCTATGTATATGTGTGGGTGTTTGTCTAAACCCCCTCCTAAATTGAGTCACCAATTCATTTAATCATGTTGTTTTTAAGTGCCACCAAGTTGGTTCTGACTCATAGTGACCTTGTATAGGATTCCCAAGGAGTGGCTGGTGACCTTGATCTGCTGAACAAGTGGTTCAAACCAACTTTGCAGTCCCACACATTAACCCACTCCAATATTGCTATCTATGCAGTTCTTGTAGTAATAGCCATCACTATTATTGCAAGAAATGTGTCGATAATAGTATTCACTTCTGTTGTCTCAACTGTTGCATTTTCCCCATGTCTTCCTTTCATTTCACTCAGTACAGGGTCTTCAAGGTGTTTTTCAAATTTGTCATTATACTTTAACTTTGCATAATATTCCATTACCTGTATGTATCAGTATTTGTTTATCCATTCTTCCATCAGTGGACACTTACATTGTACTTTTTTTTATGCTATTGTGAATAGTGCTTCAATGCACATGGATGGATGTGGATATATCTATTCGTGTTGCAATTCTTATTTCTCTAGTATAAATACCGAGTAGAGGAATTACTGGATCATACAGTATTTCTACTTCCAACTTTTTAAGGATGTGCCATACTATTTGGCATAGTGGTTGCATAATTTTACACTCCCCTCAGTAGTGGCCAATGACAGTTCATTTCAGCTCACGAATGCCTATGAGAGGGATGTTTATGCATTCCATTTCATTTTTGACACCTTCCAATTTTCCTAGATTCATACTTCATATGTTACATGTTCAAAATGTAAATGGATGTTCTCCTCATCTTGAGTTATGCTCTATCTGCAAACGATGTTCCTGAAAGCTTTGTTCCATTTGCGTCATCACTATCAACTCTACTTTGAAGAGACAGCTCTTCCCCAGTTGCATGTTGAGTTCCTTCAAACCTAAGGGTCTCATCTTCTGGCATTATATCTAACAATATTCTGGTGCTCTTCATCATGTTTCATTATTCAATATTTTAGTACTATATATTTCTTTCTTCAATTCTATCAGAGTTTGATTTGTGTATTCAGAGAAGCTTTGATTGGGAGCATAGATATTTATTATGGTTATGTCCTCTTGTTCAATTGACCATTTCTTCTTTAACCTCTTATGCTGGTTTTTACCTTAAACTCTATTTTATGAGAAATTAATATTGCTCTCCTGCTCAATTTGATTGCCATTAACTTGATGAATATTTTCCATCTTTTGATTTTTAATCTATTTTTTCTTTTGTGTGTAAGGTGTGTTTCTAGTAGACAGAATATTTAAGGATCATACTTCCTTACGTATTCTGCTATTGTCTGTCTCCTGACTGGATCATTTTAAGTCATTGATGTTCACTGTAATTATTGATAAATTTATATTGATTGCAGTCATTTTGTTACATGTTTATATGTAGCACTGTTGTTTTCTTCTTTCCACATATTTTTCTGTACTGAATTGATTTTGTTTGTGTGTTTTCTTATCAATTCCTTCACTGATGTTGTTTTAATGTTTACACAACCTTCATGATTTTCCCCTTTCTTCATTTCATTAATTTTCTTTGAGGTTTCCCTATGATTTATTTATTTCTTCTACAGTTTAAAATGGTCTGTTCTATCTTGAGATCTACTTAAATTCGTTACCATTTGAAAGTAATGTAATTTTATATTCTCCTCTTTTTGTTTTATCTGCCTATAATGTTTTCCTCATTATAAATTGATATCTCTGATTCCATATTTTCAGTCCTGTAGTTTTGTTTTACTTTGGATGCTTCTATATATGTATTGAATTCTGGGTGGCAATGCTGTAAATGTCAGTCTTCAGTTGTTGTCTACTGTTGTTGGTTCTCAACCCAAATGCAAAGCTTTATTATTTTTTGTAGAGTTGGTCTGGATTTTACAAATTCCTGTTTATCTTGAAATGTTCTAATTTTGCAGTATGGACAGCTCCCTCTCTTTTAATTGGGCCCACAACCTTGGTCCTCACCTCTGTGCAGCTCCAACAGCTGGGAGAACAGGTGCTTCACTGGAGGAGTCTGCCAGTGGGGACCAGCCTTGTCTCCAGTCATCAGGGGAATACTGGGAACAAGATAAAGATCACACCTTTGCCTGATGTGCTGCACCAGTCTGGTAGCTGGGTGATATCATCAATTTCTCTTTCTTTCCCTCCCCCCCCCCCCATGTCTGCCCACTTCTTTCTCTTTGTAAGCATTCAATCCACTTCTTTATGTCTTTCTTTGAGGCTCAGAGTTCCAGGACTATCATCTGCATCTGTTTCATTTGGGTATCTGTAACTTTGTTGTACAAGATACATACCTTTTTGCCTAGTCTGCCATCTTGTTGCCTCTAACAAGACATTTTTATCTATTCACATTTGAATCTTGTTTTTAATTATGTTCTCTAATCAAGTCAGAAAAATCAACTGTCACGCAAGCTTCTCCTCCTAACTCAAGTCAAGGGTCCTGATGTGCTGTAATATAAACTCTGTCCTGGTAACAGAAGGGTCAGTGGTTCATACCCACAAGCTGCTCCTAGGAAACCCTATATATGCTTGCTATGATTTTTGTAACCAACTTAATCTCACTTAAAAATAGCAACAACTAAAATCATCTGTAACAGAGTGAAAGGCCACTGCAACCATTATGCTCCTATGACTCTCCTATTTGAGTCTTGCCTACACAATTGTTGCTCCAGATTACTGAATAGGCTGTGGGTGAATTAACTGTCCTAAATTATCTTGCATTGATGGGTAGCAAGCTAGGAGCAATGAATTGCTAGCTCCAGAGAACACTTGTCTTTCCAACTCTTGTTAGAAGGTCAGAGTCTCCCACTGTTCTGTGCTCCTCATTCTTGGCTTTTACTTCTGCTTAACAATATAATAAGTTGCCACTGAGTATATTTTAGGTTTTTAATGGCTGGTTTTTTCTGAAGTAGATCTCTAGGTCTTTGTTCCAAAGCACCTCTGGGTGGAGTCAAACAACCACTCTTTTCATTAGCAGCTGAGTATTTATATCACACAGGGACTCTAAGTCCTTGATTTTAACCTTTTCTAAGACTGCATATATTTATTTTTGGTGTTCTGGTGTGGCATTGTAGGATAAGCACTAGACCACAAGGTCAGTTTGAACTGCAAGGTCGGCACTTCAAACTCACCAGCTGATCCTGAGAAACCCTAGTCAAGGTTACTATGAGTCAGAATCAACTGGACAACAACAATATATTTATTTATAACATGCTTTATTTTCAAATAAATTTTAAAAAAGCTTTCATGTATTTGCTTCATTCTGTCCAGTTTATGCAGTTAATTGTATGTATGTCTTATCTCTCTTACCAGATAAGGTGTTTTTGAGAGAAAGGGTGCTCTCGCTCCACTTTCCCTCTTCTAGCACCCAGCATAGGGATTTGTTGGCAGCCCAGTGTAAGGTAATATTTGCAGTCTTGAAACAACTCATAGACATGGAGGGAAATTTGACTGTTTTTTCTTTATGTGCAACTGTCCTGCAGTGTGGTGTAGTTGTGGGAACACTGGGTTAGGATTCAGGGTTTTAATGCTAGTAACCTAGCCTCAGTTTCTTTATTATTAAAATATTGTGGTTAAGTGCTATAGAATCAGTTTCCACTCATAAATGTATAGAGTTTCTGAGGAGCAGCTTATGGATTTGAACTGCTGACCTTGTAATTAGCAATCCACTGCTTATCTTACAGCACCACTATCCATTGCAGTGAACAGTTGTGAGAATCAAATGGAATGGTGACTATGGAGCTATCTTGTAAAATATAAAGTATCCTGCAAATGTAAAACATGATTATTATTGCAGACGTGTGTTGTTATTTCAATATGTGAATTTACAAATGAAACATACTAAGACTATCCTATAGGCTGCTCTGAACTAGGCCTACCTCACAGTAGGTGCCAGAAGGGACTTTGACTTTGCTCTTTATGTTGCCAAAGGGAGTGATTCATTAGCTGCTGTTATGAGACCCAAATATGTAGCACCACCTGGGTGTGTGGTCAATGGTGCCAAAGTTATTTGGTCACCAGAATTTGTGAGAAATGCCTGTAGGACATCACTAGTGCTTGGTGGGTGGTGATAGTAAACTTCCTTCTAAAGCACCAGATTAGGCCTAGTGCTAATACCTGTTAGAGACCCTGTTGAAAGTGAAAGAAAGTAAAAGATGAAGGTAGTGGGACATGCAGGGAGGAATGCAGTAATTAAAGTGAATAAAGGTAAATACTGCTGACAGTTGGAACATGGAGGGGATTGCAACCATGTAATGAAGTAATGTATATGATTTGTTGAATGTGAAACTGATTATCTGCTCTGTAAACTTTCACTCAGTTTATGATAAAAAGTTGAAAATAAAGAAAGAAAAGAAAAAGAAAGTGAATGTATGAAAGTCAAAGCACTCCTTCAGTAGATCTGTGAGAAACTGGCTTAAAATCTGTAACAAAGGCAGAATTGTATTTCTGTTCTACTCATTGCATCCAGGTGTCCTGGTGTGGTGTTGTAGGGTAAGCACTAGACTGCTAAACACAAGGTCAGTCATTCAAACCCACCATTCACTCTTCAGAATCTGTATACAGTGTTGCTGTGAGTCAAAACTGACTTGATGGAAATTAACAACAACAACAACTCACTGCATCCAATGTAGTATGAATTTGCCACACTATATTGTAATAATAAAGAAAACATTATTTTCTGAATACTAGAAAAATGTTTATCTCTGTTATTTTGACTACATAAAGGCTTTCAATTGTGTGGATCATGACAAGGTATGGACAACATTGTAGAGAATGAGTATACCAGCACACATAATTGTGCTCATGAGCAACCTGTACATAAAATAAGTGGCAGCTGTTGGAACAGAACAAGGGAACCCAGAATGGTTTAAAATTAGAAAAGTTGTATTATTTCACCATGTTTAATCAATCAATATGCTGAGAAAATAATTCAAGAAGCTGGGTATGTTGAAGATGACATCAGGATAGGAGGAAGACTCATTAACAACCTGTGATATACAGATGATACAATCTTGCTTTCTGAAATAGAAGAGGACTTAAAACACTTATGGATAAAGATCAAAGACCACAGCCTTCAGTATGAATTGCACTTCAATGTAAAGAAGACAAAAATCCTCACCATTGAACCAATAAATAACATCATGATAAATTGAAGTTGTCAAAGACTTCATTTTGCTCAGATCAACCATCAACATTCATGGAAGCAGCAATCAAGAAACCAGAAGATGTATTGCATTAGGAAAATCAGCTGCATGCTTTTCAAAGTGTTGAAGAGCAAAGATGTCAGTTTGAGGACTAAGGTGTGCCTGACCCAAGCCATGGTATTTTCAATAATGTCATATGTATGCAAAAGTTGAACAGTGAATCAAGAAGATCATAGAAGAATTGATACATTTGAACTATGGTGCTACTGAAGAATATTGACTGGCAAAAGAACAAATCACTCTGTGTTGGAAGAAATACAGCCAGAATGCTCCCTGGAAGTCAGGGACATATTGTCAGGAGAGAGCAGTCCCTGGAAAAGGATATTATATTTTGTAAAATGGATGGTTGGAGAAAAAGAGGAAGACCCCCAAGGAGATGGATTGGCACAGTGGCAGCAGTGATGGACTCAAATATAGCAACTATTGTGAGATTGGCACAGGACCAATCTCACAATAGTTGCTATATTAACATTCTGTTGTGCATAGGGTTGCTATGAGTTGGTATTGATGGCACCTAACAACAACAGTAACAGCACCAATATTGGAACAAATAGTTTTCTATTTTTTCCCTTCCAGTTGACTATGAAGTGTTTAAGGACCAGGACTAGATTTTAGTTATCTTTTAATTTCCATCCCTTGAGACTTGTAAGTAAAGAATGTGCACATGATAAAACTTTTTATGAGTGTTACCTTTCAAAATAGAATTGATTGCACCAAGTCAAACCCATTGCCAAACAGAACATTCTGACTCATGGCAACCCCATGTGTTACACAACAGAACTGCTTCATACGGTTTTCAAGGCTCTGATCTTTATGGAGGCGGATCTCCAGACCTGGGTGAGTTAAACTATTTGCACCATCCAAGGAGCCTGGGAGCATAATGGATTATGAGCTGAGCTTCTAACTACAAGATTAATGGGTTGAATCTGCCAGCCTCTCCACAACACAGAGGTGAGGCTTTCTGCTACAATAAAGATTTACTGTCTTGGAAACTCTATACAAAGTCAGTATGAATTGGCATAAACTAGGTAGAACACACTTACCACCACCACCAGGTATCTTGTTAACTATTTAAAACCCAAGTGCTATAGATTTGATTCTTACTCAAGGTGACCCTATATGGAATTTTCAATGTTCTAAACCTTTATGGAGAGTTCTGGTGTGGCACTGTGGGTTAATGCGATGGATTGCAAAGTCAGTCTGAAATGCAAAGTCAGCAGTTCAGGCTCACCAGCCACTCTTCTGAAACCCTATATAGGGTTACTGTGGGTGAGAACCAACATGACAACACCTAACATCAACAACAAATCTTTATGGAAGCCAAAAGCCTCATTTTTCCCCCTCCATAGAGCAATTGGTGAGTATAAACTACTAATCTTGTGGTTAGCAGTCCAGTACTCATTCTACCGGGGTCCTGGTGTGGCGTTGTAGGATACAGCATTGGACTGCAAGGTCAGTTTAAACCACAACTCACCAGCCACTCCTTGGAAACCCTATACAGGGTTGCTATGAGTTGGAATAGACTCATTGGCACATAACAACAACACTTATCCTACAGAGCACCAGGGCTCCTTTGGTTACAGTTCAGAAGAAAAAAAATAATAAGTCTAGGTTCCTGATCTTCCAGAATTGCACTGCGGTAACAGAGGCAGACTGATGACCATATAGGTACTAAGTGATGTGCTCAAACTCCCTTGAGTTACATCCTGAAAGATGAGAAGTTTGAAGCCAGAGAAAGAAGGTTTAGGAAATTTATGTAATAATGATATTGTTGTTAAGTGCCGTGGAGTCAATTCTGACTCAAAGCGACCCTGTACAGGGTTTCTGAGGCTGTAAATCTTTACAGGAGCAGAAAGTCTCTTCTTTCTCCCGCAGAACAGTTGGTAGTTTCGAACTGCTGACCCTGCAGTTCGCAGCCTGATTTGTAACCACTTCGCTACCAGAGCTCCTTTTATGTAATAATATAATTATGTAATAATATAATCTTAAAATAATTAAACATTGCAAAGCACTTTCATATCCACTGTCTCAATTCTCATGGCAATTTAGAGGTGAGTAATAAAAGTCTTTAGTGTCACATTCAACATTCATAGATCAAGAAACTGAACTCCAGTTATATTAAAGAATTGAAAAAGAGTTACACCATAGGTTGGTGGGAAATCATGGATTATAACTCTCTTAATTTCTTAGCTTTTCATTCTAGAGCACACTACCATATTTGCTAATCTAGGAGCTTCCATTATACTTTCAAAACTGTTCTTTTGGGCACATCTAGGACAGGGATCCTGGTGTGGTGCTATAGGATAAACACTAGACAGCTAGCCAAAAGGTCAGTAGTTCAAACCTACTAGCCAATTCACAGAAACCTTATACAGAGCCACTGTGAGCAAAAACCAACTTGACAATACTTAATAAGAGAGGAAATGCTGCACTACTAGTAGAAAACTTAGGCTTCAAACCCACCCAGGAGCTCTTCAAAAGACAGGTCTGGTGGAGTTCCGGTTTTGGCAGGCAGCAGAGACAACCAGGTAGGAAAGGTTCCGTGGGAGAGGGATTGAAAACCCAGAGAAGCTGTGCTCAGGGAACACCACCAGAGCTCTGGATCTAGCATACGATACAGAGAAACATCAGTTTCTCACATGCACAAGTGAAAAAATCATGATATAAAGGAAAATACTGTGAGTTAGGAAATACTTGAGATGGGACTCCCTCTGCAGCCACCCCACCATGGTGGAGGTCAGAGAGTGGGGCTACAGCCAGACCCACACAGGGAACTGGTGCTAAAAGCACTGTAGTGACATTTGCAAAAGGAGGTGGTGGGGGGAGTCTACATATTTTTTCCTCCTCTTCCCTGTTGTGCCTTCTTTGCTCAGCCCAGACACCTTCAGGTGGGTAGGTGCGCATCCCTCCCTGCCCCCCCCCCCAAAAAAAAAGTTCAACACTGAGCCCATAGTTTTCCCACGGCACAGAGAGAAAGAACTTGGTGGCTGTTTATGATGTCAGCCTGTGGGTCCCAACCCTAAAGTTAACTTGTGCAGGACCCTTTACTCCAGCCTATCCAGCAAGAAAAAACCTGGTCCGACCTGACAGACAAACCACATGAACAATCTGTAAAACCCCAACATAAAAGGATGCAATTATATCTCAAGAATTACGCTGTGCACACGCAGATGCCTAACTGACCTTCAGAGACAAAAATAGTAAACAATCTTTCTCCTGTTAACTTCTCAATATCTATCTGCACACATCTATGGTGGTGACTAGAGGAGGGGCCTGAACTAGCGGACACCTGCACCCACTGCTGGAGGCTTCCACGGTGCACACACATTGCCTGAAGTGACTGACTTACAGGCTTTCAAGAGGAACCCTAGTTCCAGACGGGGCCGGGAAAGGTTGAATCACCACTGAATTATTTCCAATCTATTAGGATCAGGCAGTGGGGATTAGACACTTTTGGTACAGTAGTGAATAATTGCCAGCAGGACCGACTGTGAGGGTAGGAAATATAAAGGCAGATGTTTTTTGACAAAAGGAGGGGAGTGATTGATTTTGCAGCCCAGGAACAGAGGTCACTGGGACCATAAAGTGAGAAGAACAGAGAGCTGGAACCTGCCCCAAGAGGCAGTGACACCAGGAATGGAGACAGAGAGAATGACATGGACAGATGGAGCGGCTGGGGACACTGGACTCAGGGATGGAGAAGGACTATGTGCTGACAACCAGGGACAGGCTTGCAGGGTATACCCTTTGGTTGGTTGATGATGCATGGAGGGGATCGTAACCATGGCAATGAAGCAAAATACTATAGGATGAGTGTAAAGCTGATGTTCTTCCATGTAAACCTTACAATATAAACTTTAAAAAAACCAAAAAACAACAAAGACAGGTCTGGTGATTTGCTTTCCGAAAGTTCATAGCCTTGAAAATCCTGTGGGCAGTTCTACTCTTCACATGGGGGTGTGGGGGTCACCATGAATGGGAATTGACGGGATGGCAACTAATAACAGTAGTGCATTTGTGGACATTAGTGGGTCAGTGGTAGAATTCTCACTTCTGGGTGAGAGACCTGGGTTTGCTTCATGACCAATGACCCTCAGGCATAGCCACACCCATCTGTCATTGATGATTTTTATATTGCTGTGATGCTGAATGTATATTCATAAAACGTACAGACTAAGATGGTGTAGCTAGAAAGGCCTAGTGATCTAAACTAAGATGGCGTAGCTAGAAAGGCCTACTTCAAAACATCAGCCAATGAAAACCTTATGGATCACAGCTGGTTATGGGATGGCACAGGACTGGGAAGAGTTTCATTCTGTTATATATGGGCTCACTAAGGGTCATGCGGCCAACTCAATGGCACTAAACAACAATAGTCTATTTGAAAGAATTTCCAGAAGTAATTATAAAGTGGGAGGAAAAATAAACTGTCAGAATTTAGAATAGAGAGATTTATATGGTAGCTTTATTTACAAACTAAAGGAATTCGTTGCTTACAATGTTGATCCCAAAGTGCAGTAAGTCAAGAGTCCAATTAATCAGTGGCGTTAACAAGCCAATTGGATATTGAGAGCAGAGCTAGCTATGCCAATTATTGCCAAATATTTGAAATTTACAAACAAAATCCTTTTGGATTTTTCTTTGGCCAGGACTTTTTTCTGCTCTTCCCTTCAATTGTAAACTTAAGAACATTTAAAGATAATCAAATCCATGTTTGGGATTAGCATGCATTAAAATTGTTAAATAATATTATGTAAGATCCAAGAGTCGGCATGCTTTTCGTTTTCCAAATAAAACATTTATGTTAGATAAAATTCCAAAATGTTCCAGCACAATATAAATTTTCAATAATCATTGACTTGCTCAGATTAAAATGAGTGATCTAGAAGTAAATCATTTAAATCTCTGGGCTTCAGTGTTCTCATCTATAAGGTGACATTTGACTAGGTTATCTTTATGTCCCTCTCAGAGCATGAAGGGGTTCTAGCATTGTGACTAATCTCTGGTTCACAATGAGACTGTCTAGACTCATACTTTGTCTCTGCCACTTGTAAGCTATAAGTTATTTAGTCTAACTGGCCTCAGTTTCCTCATTTATAAAAATGGAATAATTGTACTTACCTCATAAAGGTGCTGTGAGGTTAAATGAGTGAATTTAGGTTGCGATAAGGGTCTGGACACAGTTCATTAAATAAATAAAATAAATGAAGCCTGTTATTAACACTTGTCTTCTTTTGACTTTAATGGCAGCAGCAATAATAAATAATAATGACAACAGCAGCTAAATTTACCTAGTGAACCCCATTTAGATAGTTGCTATAAGCTTTGCCTGCATTGTCTCATTTAATTTCCACACCATCCCTCTAGAGCAGGTAATATTTTATCTCTTCGCAAGAGAAAGATGAGGCTTTCTACTCCCGTAGAAACCCTGTACAGGGTCACTATGGGTAAGAACCGACTCGACGGCACTTAACAACAACAACAATATAAGTGTAGAGATTGAGGCTTAAGAAACTTAAACTAAGTCATATAGCTAGTATGTGGCAGAGCCACAAACTAAAGTGACTCTCTGAGACTCTAGGGTCAAAGTTTGCAGCCACTGTACAAAAACTGCCATATCCAGGAGCTACATTTGATTCAGAGATGAGACTTACTGTAGTTTCAATATACCCTCTGATCTCTCATTAAAAAACCCATTACATTCATGTCAATTTCAATTCATACCAAACCTGTAAGACAGGGTAGAACTGCCCCATAGTTCCAAGACTGAGCCACTCTGTGAAAGAAAGAAGAGGCTTCCTCTTCCTACAAAGATTTAAAAAGCTTCAGAAAAATTATCAAGGGTCTCTATGAGTTGGAAGGAGCTCTGGTAGCGTAGTGGTTACGAATTGGGCTGCTAACCTCAGGGTCAACAGTTTGAAATGACCAGCTGTTCTGCAGGAGAAAGATCAGGCTTTCTATTCCCCTAAAGATTTACAGCTTCGGAAACCCTTTACAGGGTCACTATGAGTCGGTACCGACTCCACGGTACATAACCACCACCACCACTATGAGTTGGAATGAATTTGACACCACTGAACAACAATAACAGTAACAATATTTAGAGTAGGAACTCTGATAGTGTAGTGGATTATGAGTTGGGCTGCTAAGTGAAAGGTCAGCAGTTCAAATCTACCAGTTGTTCCCCAGAAATAAAGATGAAACATTTTGCTCCAGTAAAGATAACAGCCTCAGGAATCCTATGCAGGGTTACTATGAGTTGGAACCCATTCTGGGGCACACAGCCACCAATCTTTTTAGAAACACTCTGCCATATCATTCTCCCCTGGAACAACTATTGGGTTTGAACTGAAAGCCTTTGGTTAGTATCTGAGTGCTTACTAACTATTTTCACTGGACTAAGAGCCAGAAAGCATGATTTAGAAAGTAATAAATAAATACTAATCTGTTCTACAAATTCACATCGTTCATAAATGTTTGCATTGTTGTAATGGAGCTATGTCATAAAAGTCACTTTCCCCTTTAAAATTCATTTGCTGTCAGTCATCTACTAAAGGACGTACTACTGTGTACAAGGAAGACAATTATAGTATTTTTGTAGCAATCAAAGAAGAAAGAAGGAAAAAAAAGGAAGGAAAAAAAGGAAGGAAGGAAGGAGGAAGAAAATAAAGCAAAACAGCAGACAACCTTATTGTCTATTAATTGCAGGCAAGTTAAATTTTAAAAAAGTTTATCCGTACCGAGTCCTAGTGTGTCACTCTGGGTTAATGTGCTGGACGGCAGAGTCCGTTTGAACTGCAAGGTTGGTGGTTCAAGATCACCAGCTACTTCTCAGAAAACCTATACAGGGTCACTATCAGTTGGAACCAACTCGATGGCACTTAACAACAGCAACAAAAGTCTACTATGCTCCTATTGACAGTAAGGAGGCTTTGCTTTGTTAGGTGCTGTCAAGTCCATTCCGACTCATAGTCGAACAAAACACTGCCTGGTCTAGTACCATCCTTAGAGTCAATGTTAAGCTTGAGCCCATTGTTGCTGCCACTGTGCCAGTCCATCTTGTTGGGCGTCTTCCTCTTTTTTGCCGACCTTCCACTTTACGTAGAATAGAATCTTTCTCCAAGGAGTGGTCCCTCCTGACAATTTATCCAAAATATAAGAGACCAAGTCTCACCATGATGGCTTCCAATGAGCATTCTTGTACTTCTTCCAACACAGATTTTTTTGTTCTTTTAGTAGTCAGTGATATATTTAATATGCTTCTCCAACACCATAACTCAAAAATATCAGTTCTTCTACGGTCTTCATTATACTGTCCAACTTTCACATGCATGTATGGCTATTGAAAATGCCATGGATTGGGTCAGGGGCAATTTAGTCCTCAAACTGACAACTTTGGTCTTGAACACTTTAAGTAGGTCTTGTGCAGTAGACTCGCCTAATATAATTCCTAGTTTGATTTCATGACTGCTGCTTCCGTGAATGTTTATGATGGATCTAAGCAAAGTGAAGTTTTTAACAACATCGATATTTTCTTCATTTATCATGATGCTATTTATTGATGCAGTGGTGAGGATTTTTTGTTTTCTTTACCTTGAAGTGCAACTCATACCTAAGGCTGTGGTCTTGATATTCATTAGTAACGATTTTAAGCACTCTTCACTTTCAGGAAGCAAGGTTATATCATCTGAATAGTACAGGTTGTTGATGAGTCTACCTCTAATCCTGATGCAATGTACTTCTTCACACAATCAAGTTTCTCAGATTATTTGCTTAGCACACAGATTGATTAAGTATGGTGAAGGAATACAAATCTGGCACACAGTTTTCCTAATTTATAAACCATTCAGTGTTCCCTTGTTCTGTTAGAATGACTGCCTCTTGATCTATGTATAGGTTCCTCATGAGCACAATTAAGTGTTTCAGAATATAATACTCTGCAATGTGGTCTATAGTTTATCACAATCGATATAGTTTAAAGCCTTTGTGTAGTAAATAAAGCATAGAGAAACATCTTTCTGGTATTACCTGCTTTCAGCCAAGATCCACCTGATGTTAGCAATGATATACTTCTTTCTACTTCTCGTGTAAATTTGGCTTGAACTTTTGACAGTTCCCTGTCAATGTACTACTGTTGCAGTCATTTTTAAATTATCTTTAGCAAAATTTAACTTGCATGCAATATTAATGATATTGTCTGACATTTTGCATTCCTTCCACCTTCTTTTGATGCTTTCTACACCATTCATTATTTTGACCATAGAATCCCTCAATATTTCAATTCAAGGCTTGAATATTTCTTTAGTTCTTTCTGCTTGAGAAATAAAGAGCATGCTACTCCCTTTTGGTTTTCTAACTCCAGGTCTTTGTACATTTAATTATAATATTTGACTTTATATCTCAAGCTAACCTTTGAAATTTTCTGTTCAGTCCTTTGGTCTCATTTCTCCCATTTGCTTTAGCATCTCTGTTCTGGAAGGCAAGTTTCAAAGTCTTTTTCTGACATTCATTTTTGGTGTTTTCCTTCCTTCTTATTTTCTTCTTTTTTTTTTTTTTTTTGACCTCCTTGCACTGAGTACTCAGCCTTCTTGCTAGAAATATCTGGGGCCCAGATCTGAGCCATGGATCATGCACATGCATAGAAAACGCTGACTATGGTCTGTACAAAGCCTTCTCTAGTGAAGCAGTCTTCTCTCAGGCTCACAGCCAACTGTGGTTACTTGGAAATAGCTCACTGATGTTTATTTTATTTTATTTTAAATGTTTTATTGTGAATTATGTGATAGTTTACATGGAAGAACATTAGCGTTACATTCATCCTAATGTATATAATTTCATTGCTATGGTTACAATCCCCTCCATGCACCATCAACCAACCAAAGGGTATACCCTGCAAGCCTGCCCCCTGCTCTTCAGCACACAGCCCC
>NW_006408534.1:25733848-25750664 GCF_000296735.1 Chrysochloris asiatica
AAAAAAAAAAAAACAACACACCAAAAACAACAGTTCAGAGCTGGCTCTTGGGCTGACAGTATCTCTGCGCATACATGGCAGAAGAACTTACCAGTGGTGGGGGCGAGGGGTGTCCACTTGCTCAGGCACCCCCTCTATTCACCAGAATGAAGGTGTAAAAACTGTGGGGGGACAATTACCAGATTAAAATAAAAAGAAAAGAAAATCAGAATAAAGCAAAACTGAAAAAGTGTATTGTCTACCTTTGCTCTGAGGTTCCTGTGGCGTTTTTCTGTGGTGTTTCTGCTCCCCCACTTGGTCTTGCTATTTGGTCTCGCCCAAGTTGTCAGATCCGTGGTCTGGCAGATTCAAAAGTACGTGATTTCTTACTTTCACTACAAGTTCCACTAGCTATAAGCCTTCAAACTTTAAAAAATATTCCTACCTATGTGGTTCCGAATTTTGGAGCTCTGCCCTGGATCTGCTTTGCTTGGTATTCTGTGGTATTGCTGATGGTGAACCTCACTGCACTAGGGTATAGACCCTTGCCACCATCAAGACCTGCTTCCCTTTCTTGTCTTCTTAATGACCTTTTGTTTCTTTCTTTATGATGATCTTGATGTCATCCTACAACTCTTCTGATTTTCATACTTTAGTGTCTAATGCATGAAATCTGTTCTTGAGATGATCTGTAAGTTCAGATGGGATACGTTCAAAGTCATATTTAGCTCCTGTGAACTTGCATATGAGCAATTGATGACTTGTTCCACAGTCTGTCCCAGGCCTTGTTTTGGCTGATGATATGGAGCTTTTCTACAGTCTCCTTCCAGAGATGTAGTCAATTTGATTTCTGTGTATTCCACCTGATGAAGTCCAAGTGTATAGTCATCATTCATGTTGTTTTAAAAAGGTATTTCTAATGAAGAAGTCATTGGTCTTGCAAATTTCTATCATGCAATCTCTAGCATCATTTCTATCACCAAGACCATATTTTCCAGTGACTGATCCGTCCTCTTTGTTTTCAGCCTTTGCATTCCAATCTCCAGTAATTATCAGTACATCTTGATTGCATGTTTGATCAATTTCTGACTGAAGACGTTGATAGAATTCTGCAGTGTCATCATCACTGACTTTGGTGGTTGGTGCATAAATTTGAATAATAGAGGTATTAACTGGTCTTTCTTGTAGGTAGGTGTATGGATATTACCTTATCACAGAAAGCTTTAAACTTCAAGCTAGATCTTGAAATACTCTTTTTTTGAGGGTGAATGTGAAATCAATCCTCTTCAATTTGTGTTTCCTGGCATAGTAAACCATGTGATTATCAGATTCAAAATGGCTAATACCTGTCCATTTCGCTCACTATTGCCTACATAGTGATGTTTATGTTTTCCATTTCATTTTTGACAATTTCTGGTTTTATGTACATTCCATTTTCTGATTATTAATGGCTGTTTTCAGCTAGTTCTCCTTATTTTGAGTTGTGCCCCATCAGCAAATGAAGATCCTGAAAACTTTAGTCCATCCACATCATCAATGTCAATTTTACTTTGAGGAGGTAGTTCTTTTCCAGTTTTATTTTTATGACATTCCAACCTGAGGAACTCATTTTCTGGCACTGTATCTGACAGTATTCTGATATTCTTCATATTGTTTCAATATTCAATAATCTGGTGCTGTCTGACAGTGTTCCAGTGCTATTCATAAAGATTTCTAAAATTATTCATAAGGTTTTCAGTGACTAAATGTTCAGAAGTAACCTGTCTCTCATTCTTCCTATTCTGTGTTGGTCTGGAAATTCAGCTGAAATTTGCCCACTGTGGGTTACCTGCAGGTATTTAAAATATTGGTGGCATAACTTCCAGAATCACAGGAACACACAAGCCGCCACAGTGTGACAAACTGTTAGATGAGTGGAGAATGATGAGGTTGTTGTTGGTCAGTACTGTCAAGTTGATTCTGATTCATAATATCCCTGTATAGGTTTTCTGAGGAGCAGATGGTGAGTTTGAATTACCAAACTTGTGGGCAGTTCAAACTGTCCTTGTTGAGTTGCTTATCCTTCAGCTCCACACTAGGAGTTTTATGTAAAGCAGCAGGATCAGTGAAAATGAGGGAAACCTCAATGAATCCAACAGTGGATTCAAACAGAATGAAGATTATGAATACAGTACAGGACAAGGCAATATTTCATAGTTCCAGCAAAAAGTCAACATCAACTGAAACTGACTCCACAGCAACTAAAAACAACAAATATTTCTTAAATATGTTGTTAGGCACCATCATGTTGGTTCTGACTCCTAGTGACACTATGCATAGTAGAAAGAAACAATGCCTAGTACTGTCCTATCCTCACAATTGTTGTTTCATTCAGCACATTGTTGCTGCCACTGTGTGACTCCATCTCCATATGGGGCCTTCCTCTTTGTCACTGACCCTCCACTTTACCAAGCATGATGTCTTTCTCCAGGGACTATTCACTCATGATAACATTGTATGAGATACCAAGTCTTGTTTTCCTGGCTTCCAAGGAACAAGCTTGTTCTTCCATCATCACAGATTTATTTGCTCTTCTGGCAGCCCATGCTACTTTCAATATTCTTCTCCAGCACCACAACTCAGATACATCAATTCTTCTATGGTCTTCTTTAGTCACGGTCTAAATTTCACATATATATGAGGCAAGATGGCCAAACTTCGTTTCTCATACTTTGGACATATTGTCAGGAGGGACCACTTGCTGGAGGAGGATATCATGTTTAGTAAGGTGGAGGGTCAGAGAAAAAAGGAAGACCTCCAACGAGATGGATTGGCCAAGTGGCAGCATCAATGGACTCAAACATGGCAACAGTGGTGAGCTTGGCCCAGGATCAGGCAGTGTTTTGTTCTGCTGTGCATAATGTTGCTGTAAGTTGGTAACGGTTCAATGGCACCTAACAACAACAACAACATGAGCCAGTTGAAAATAACCTGGCTTGAGTCAGTCATTCCTTAGTCCTCAAACTGCTATCTTTGCTCTTGCATGCTTTAAAGAGTTCCTGTGCAGCAGATTTGCCTGATGTAGTCTGTTATTTGACTTTCTGACTGCTGCTTTTATGAATGTTAATTGTGAATCCAAGCAAAATGAAGTCTGACAACTTCAAACTTTTCTAATATCATTTATCATGATATTATTTATTGGTCCAGTGGTGATAATCTTTACTTTCTTTACATTGACGTATAATCCGTACTGAAGACTGCACTCTGAGTCTTCATCAGTAAGTATTTTAAATCCTATTGGCTTACAGCAATGTTGTATCATCTGATACTGATGCCAAGTTCTTCATATAATCTAATTTCTCAGATTGTTCTTTCAGCATACAGATTGAATAAGTATAGTGAAAGGATACAAACCTAGAAAACTCCTTTCCTGATTTTAAATCATTCAGTATCCTTTTGTGCTGTTCTAACTGCCTATTGGTCTATGTACAGGTTCCTCATGAGCACAATTAAGTGTTATGGAATAGTCAGTCTTCACAATGTTATCCATAGTTTGTCATGGTCCACACAATCGAAAGCATAGTCAATAAATCACAAGTAAACATTTTTTCTTATTTTCTCTGCTTTTAGCCAAGATCTAGCTGACATTAACAATGGTATCCCCCATTCCATGTCCTTTTCTGAATCTGGCTTGATTTCTGGCAGTTCCCTGTCAATGTATTGTTGTGACCATTTTTGAAGTATCTCAAGCAAAATTTTACTTGCATTTGAAATAAGCAATATTTTTCAATGATTTCTGCATTCCGTTGAGTCACTTCTTTTTGGAATGGATACAAATATGGATCACTTCAAATCAGTTGGTCCGATAGCAGCCTTTCACATTTCTTAGCATAGATGAGTAAGCACTTTCAGTGCTGCATCAGTTTGTTGAAAGATTTCAGTTTGTATTCCATCAATTCCTGGAGTCTTGTTTTTGCCAATGCCTTGAACTCCTTCCTTCAATACCACTTGTTCTTGACCATATGCTACCTCTTGAAATGGTTGATACAGTGAGTTTGTGTATTCATTCTAGCTTTCTTAAATATGTACACACAAAACCACCTGTTAATCTGGATATAAGGAGCTCTGGTATTGTAGTGGTTACAAGTTGGGCTGCTAATCTCATGGCCAGCAATTTGAAACTACCAGCGGCTCTATGGGAGAAAGATGAGACTGTTTGCTCCTATAAAGATTTACAGCCTGGGAAACCCTAAACAGGGTTGCTCTGGGTTGGAACTGACTCCATGGCACACAACCACCAATCTGGATATTCTCAGGCACTGGAAAGGGTGGCATAAGCATTTATTCCTTCAATCTTTCTTCCCAGCATCGTCTCATGGCATTGTCTCCCTCTCTCACTGGATTTTAGTCATACTGACATTTCAATTTCAAAACATTACTTATTCCTTACTGTCTTTGGTCCTTTGCATGTGCTCTTTCCATTTGCTACTGTCATTTCCTCTTGCCTTCCCTGTTTGCCTTGTTAATTTCTATGAATCTTAAACTGTTCTGTTCAAACCACTTTTACCTAAGGTAGGCTGGACAGGAGTCCTTCCTGCACATTCTCATAGCATCTCTGTAATTAGTGGTTCATATCTGTCACTCTTGTGGGATGTAACCATTTTGAAGATCATAACCTTCTTTTCTTTTAACCATTTATCCCTCTATCATATGCACACTAATATGTATGCTCAATAATGAATGGAGAGTTATATGTTCCTTAAATACGTTTTAGACATGCAATCAGGTGCATAAAGATCACCAGGAGAGAGACTGGCATTGGAGTTCAAGGACATACCATTTAAACATGAATCCGATTTGGACTACAGTAACATACAATACCTAGGGCAGCGTGATAAAGCAGAGAGAACTTGTGTTTTAGAGTCAAACTTGATTTTCAACCTCATTCCTTTATTAAGTAAAAACAATATTTTGAGCTCTAGATGCTGTGCTCAGAACACATACCTGTCTTCAAGAAGCTTGCATTCTGCTGGGGGACAGAAAACTAACCAGGCAGAAGTGATCCAGTTCACATGCACTATGATAGGGGGCTCCAGGGAACTGGGACAGGAAGGTGTGAAGGGGCATGACTGAGGGTGTAAATGGGGTACAGACTTAGCAATACCTGGGCACTCACTGTGACAGACAGTGTTGAAATAGATTGTAAGGAGAGTCTCTGCTGGTGGACATCTTAGATGGTTCACAAAATCCCAAAGTGTTTCCAGGTTCACTTTCTCTTAGCTATAAGGAGGATGAGTGAGGTGCCCCCTTTCTTACCTTTTTAAGACTCATCCTGAAGTTTGAAGCATACATATTTTTCTCCGGGTTATTTTAATGAAAATTGGAAAGATCTGAGATTAGTCCCTCCTGACATGTAAAGGCCTCAGCAAACACCAAAGCAATAAAGTTAAGAAAGTGGGTGACAGCCCAGAATTTCATAGGTATTAAGAGTTAATTTAGGACTTGTATGTGAAACACCCCCAAGGTCCCAGTAATAAATTCTCATCATCTTTTCCATAGCCACTCCTCCCCCTTCCTCATCCAAAACTCTTTGGAACTTCAAAGCCTCCTCAGCCCCCAGAGGCGATCTTTGGCCATTAGCAGACTAGTGAGCATGGGGACTGGCAGATTTAAAGCTCTATCCTCCAACCCCCTTAAAGAATGAGACCTCTTGTTAATTTGGGTCACTGTCCTCTAGATAAAGGAGCAGTTTTGAAACACTCTGCACCAAATGATTCTAGACGTTTTGGTCTCTTGTTAATAAAGGATAATAAATTTCGAAATTCAGCAATGACAAATAACCCTTCGCAAATTATTAATACTTCATAAAACAAATATTCTAACTTTTGTTTAGTTCCTGGCTTTCTCTTTCTCTCTCTCCTATTCTTTTTCTCTTCTAATTTTTCTTTTCTCCTCATCATACATCTGTCTTTTCTCAGGCTCCTTTTACAGTTCTATGATTTGGCTTTTGATTTTTCAAATGTTGTTCCAAGTGTATGATTTGCTAATTTACTTTGCTAAAGCTCTTTGAATTTATAAATTAATTTAAAAAAATAATTTGACTTTGTTGCCACTGTTGTAGTATTGCTTTGGGTTTCCTTTGCCAGTGAATTAAAGGAAAATTTGGACTTTGTAATTTTTCCCTTAAGGAGCTCTGGTAGCATAGTAGTTATGAATTGGACTGCGAACAGCAAGGTCAGCAGTTCAAAACTACTAGCTGTTCCGTGGAAGAAAGATGAGGCTTTCTGCTCCTGGAAAGACTTATAGCCTTGGAAACCCTGTACAGGGTCGATATGAGTCGGAACCAACTCCATGATACATACCAACAACAACAACAATTTTTCCCTTAACTAAGGCCACTTTTTAATTTACTTACCCCTTCTTGTTCATCATTTATTCCTCCCTCAAGCATTCACTGAGGAGTCTTGGTGGTGCTGGGCTGCTAATCCAAAGGTTGGTGGTTCGACCCACCCAGCACCTCTGAGGGAGAATGACCAGGCAATCTGCTCCCATAAAGATTACAAGTTAGAATACTATTCTGTCATATGAGGTCGCTATGAGTCACCAATCAACTCAACAGCATCTAACAATAGCAATAACAGCAAGTCTTATTTACACTTTTCTCTTCCCTCCCGTCTGTGCTATAATTGCTCATTTCTAAAGGGATTTTTCCAGACTTCTTTCTGTTTCTTCTCAATTTCCTTTCCTCCCTCTCTGGTCTTGATTTTCTCATTGGTAAGCTTTACTACTATGGGAGATAAAAGATTCTGATATTTCCGGGGAACCTCCACCAGAATAGCTTGGCAAGAAACAATAAGGTTTTCCATGTAGGTTCTTTTCAAATATACATTATAGGACTTAAATTTTTTTTTTAATTAAAGAAACTAATCTTGAATTCACAATAGAAGAATATATAGTTACTTATGCAAATTGAACAGTTTCACAACATAACTAATTTTAATATTATTCATATTACATCCTTCTGCTGTCTCTGTGCAAGCTCTATGTTAATGTGACTTCAAGAACTAGCACTAAATTTAAGCACCAATCTTCCCTTGTAAAGCATATGCATCCTACAAGTCATAGCACTTGCTCTGTTAAGCAGGCATCACCAGCACTTTCCTGTCACTTCTTAACTCTCTGTGTTTTATAGCTTTCCAGGGAGAGAGGAGCCTGACTGCTTAAGTATCCCTTAAGGCCGGATGGACAGCGCCTCCAAATATCTAACAGATGTGGTGCTGTATCTCAGGATGAATCCATTATTGATTCAGAACTCTCATTCTGGTAACTTTTGCCAGATTTCCTTTCACACTTATGATGAGGAACTGGATTGAGCATCAATAAGGGGACAAGACAATAACAATAAACAGACAAGGGTTTGAAGCAAGACAGTAATAACAAAAACAATCTCTGGTCCCCTTGACAGTTGCAGTCCTTCCAGCGCCAGGTTGCAAATCACTTTCTGTTTCCTTCTCCCTGAGCTCACACACAGTCAGAGATACAGGATCTGAAAACATGTCCAAGTTGAGTTCTTATACAAGGAAATATTTGGATAAAAGAGATGGGAAGAAAGAAATTCAGAGTCGTCTTGAAGGAAGTTATCAAAAGAGATGGTTGTGCTCATCCTAGGAAGTGAAAAGGACAACTTAATTCTCTGTTCCTTCTAATCAGAATCACTTGCAGCCTCAAAAGCCAGTCCTGATTGCAGTGGATGCCAAAGGCATATTTTCCATGTTCAAAGCTAAATCTATCATCTTCTCTCCCTCCTTCCAAACCTGCAGTCTCTCATCCAATTTACCTAATACATCACTGTCATATTCATTTTTCTAAAGCTCTTTACTCTCGTCTGCCATAGGTATTTTCAGGAAGTTTCCGTGATAAAAATACATGAATCTGTTTGTTCAAACATTATGTATTGAGTGTCTATATTTCTTACTACAAAGAACAGTAAGAAATGGCACTGCCCAGTCTAGTGGGAAGATGGTCATGCAAGTAGAAACAAAGAAATGTGAGGGGGAGAATTGCACTAGGACTCAATTATGGTGTTTAATGGAAAAGTAAGGAATCCCATGCCAAAGTATAGAGGAAAATAGGATGTGTGTTTGAAAGGGTTGAGGGTAGATAGGTACATAAAGTTCAGAAGACAATTAGCTTATCTACCATGCAAGGATTTACACATGATCTTACAGGAGAAAGGCGCCTACTGATGGGGTTTAAGCTTTCTCTTAAAAGGGGATTTCTACTGAAGACCAATGACTTGATGTAGGAGAGGAGATGACTAGCATGAGCTGTCCTGGGATAGGGAAGCCTTCATAGCATGGGCACTAGGAAGAAAGTGCTGCAGCAATAGTATATGTTAGAATATATGGTGAGAAATTAGATGTGAAGAGTAGGGTAATACTAAATAATAAATTAATGTAGACCATTACTTGGTTAAAAAACAAAAACAAAAAGTCAGTGGTCTTTCATGACTAATTGGATTAAGCTGAAAATATTTAGCCTAATATTCAACACCCTCAAGAATTTGGTCCAATCTATCCTTGTAATTTTATTTTCTAAATATTCCTCTAATGGGAGAAAAAGTACAAGAAATTCTAATTGCTCTCCTTATGTTTTCTTGATTCCATATAGGGGCTCAAACTTTTTGCTCTGCAGTGAAAATCCTTTCAAATCTTGTGGTCTAAAGTTATCTGTAGGTCAATTAGTCCATGCTTCCTTTTATCTCTCTCTTCCTGAAGATTCATAAGAAATAAGTTTATTTCCTGGTGTGGCTCTGTAGAATTAGCACTGGACTATGAACCACAAGGTTGGAAATTCAAACCCACCAGCTACTCTTTAGAAACCCTGTATGTGGTTGCTATGAGTTGGAACCAACTCGATGGACCTTAACAACAACAAGAAGTCTATCTCATTTCAGTTATTTCTACAATACTTTAAAGGAGCCCTGATGGTGCAGTAATTGAGTGCTTGGTGCTAGTGAAAAGTTCCATGATTTGAAACACGAGTCACTTCATCGGCAGATGTGGTAATCTGCTCCCATAAATATTGTTGTAGTTGATAAGTGCCTTCTAGCTGGTTCCAACTCATGACTACAAGGTTGGAAGTTACACGGTTTACAAGGAGAGGCTGGTGTCTTTATCCTAATACAGCTGAGGAAACCCTGTGGGGCAGTTCTACCCTGTCCTATACGGTCATTAGGAGTCAGAATTGTCTTGACAGTAATGGTATAGCGCTTTGTCGTTTGTTTCTTAGCCTTCTCTTCTTTCCAATTGCTTTATAAACTAGAATATGACTTTATTGGGGACTGGGATTTTTTTATACATCTTTTTATCCCCCTTTGTAGTTCACATATACCTTTTCATACTGCACATATATTGTTTATAGCAGTTATAAAGTAATTTTTTCCAAATAAAGATTTTCCTCTAGCTGAATTTCGCTACTTCCAAAGAAATGCTGTGGGGAAATACAACATTTGGGTAAATAGTTAAAATGAAAGTATCTACTTTGACCATGATAATTGGCCATTGCTAAGTGAAATCTCATGACAATTGTTACTTTAGATGAGACTTACTAATTGAGCAAAGGAAACATATATATAAAGTTTTATATCTCAAAATATTGTATCCATCAATAAATCTTGGTTTTGTTTGGCACACCTCAAAAAAACACAGTAGATTGTAAAGATATTATTGATAAGATTCCATATGTTTATATCCTGCTATTAATTTTTATATCAGATATCTATTGGCTTAGAGGAGAATTCTGATTTAGAAAAAAAAGACTATGACTCCATAAAGTTTTAAGTGAACTAAACTTGTTTTCATTTATATAGTAAGGTACGTATGGATACATATGAAGAAAAGTACTTTTGGAAATATTTATGGACCATATGTATCTATTCATTTAGATATTTGAGCAAAAATTCTCCTCAAACACCACAACATGAAACTTTATGTTGGTTCTTGCATCATTATTATTTTGTTCCATAATATGATTATCATTATGTTATTTATATGGTGTTTATATTTGAGAGACAGTACGCACATCTATTAAAAATAAATAAAACAATTTTTCATTTGTGCATGGTTCTCAAGGATCAAATGTTACTGCCATTTATCTGATAAGGAACCAAAACACAAAGAGGTGAAGTTAATTGAGAATACAGGAGTTAATCTGGGGACTTTAACAATTTTAACACAACCTTCAAAACCTAGGACAATCTTATCCTCTCCCAGTAGATTTGCTTAGACATTTGGGCCCCTGTTAGTTATCTTAACTCAAGATTGTATCTTTGGCATGACCCTTGTGTAGCTCTCTGGTTTGTAGTTGTTGTTCTTGTCTGTTCATTTAGACTGCAAGTTTCCAAAGGGATGTGAAAATTCACACTTACTGAGTGCTTGGTATATGTCAAATACTGTTGTGGATTGAATTCTGTCTCCTCAAAATATGTGTTGGATTCCTAAACTCTCTATCTGTGGATGAGATGTAATTTAATGTAATATAATGTAATGCAATCACTTTCCATAATGCAATGTAAGATAATGTAATCAGTTGAAGCCATATCAGTGTAGAGGGATCCTAAACCTAAGCACTTCTGAGTTACATAGAGTTTCAAAGACAAAGATATGCCCCCACACACAGCAGAGAGATGCCATGTAAGGCTTGCCAAGAAACCATGGAATTCAGGGGATCAGAGTGGTTTTGAGTTGGGTTGCTAACCTTAAGGTCAGCAGTTAGAAACTACCAGCCATTCCACAGGAGGAAGATGTGGCTTTTGGCTCCTGTAAAGATTTACAACCTCAAAAACCCTATTCAGGGTTGCTATTAGTCAGAACTGACTCCATGGCACACCACTGCCACCACTGATAAAGAAGGAATTTAGATGGCTGAAACTCTGTGATTTGGACTTTCAGCCTC
The DNA here is from genome assembly GCF_000296735.1 of Chrysochloris asiatica. Lineage (NCBI taxonomy): Eukaryota > Metazoa > Chordata > Mammalia > Afrosoricida > Chrysochloridae > Chrysochloris > Chrysochloris asiatica. Next base: position 25,744,763 of record NW_006408534.1, read on the forward strand.
TAGAACTAAGAGAAAACAAATTTTGCTCTTTGAAGCTACCCACTTACGGTATTTTTGTTACAATATCCAGGATGGCCAAACTTTGTCTCTCATACTTCGGACTTATTGTCAGAAGGGACCAGTCTCTGGAGAAGTATATCATGTTTGGTAGGGTAGAGGGTCAGAGGAAAAGAGGAAGACCCCAGAGAGATGGATTGGCAAAGTGGTAGCACCGATGCGCTCAAGCGTGGCAACAATAGTGAGGTTGGCCCAGGATCGGGCAGTGTTTCGTTCTGATGTGCATAAGGTCGCTATGATTCGGTATCGACTCGATGGCACCTAACAACATAAAACTAAGTTAGATACCAAGAATAAATAAAGGCAGTACCCATTCAGTATCTTCACAAAGTCTATAGGTGAGACTTTGTAGAGAAATAAACCACAACTGTAGTCCGTTGTGACAAGTGCTTTTATGGAGAACCACAGGGATATCACAGGCTCATAGAAAGGTGACTACTAACAAAAGCTCATAATCCCACAGTTGATGAAACAGAAGCTCACAGAGGGTAACTTGTCTAGCATTATGGCTCAATAAATGGCAGGTCTAGGGATTAAACCTGGTCTATGAGGGCCCAGGGTCTTTTCTCTATATCAAGTTGCCTCTCTTGAATTCATAACTGAGTCTTACACATTTCTGTACTCTTCTGCACCTATAAGATAGTTGACAGTCCACAGAGAATGGTTGATTTGGTGGATTATAATGTTTCTTTCTGTATTCTGTGCCAAATATTAAAACAATGCCTAAATGACTCATTTAAGCATTTGCATGTTTCCAAAAGGTGAATATCATCCTGGAGGCTTGCTTTTCTGGAATGAAGGAGGTTGGGGAAAGGTCAGGACAGACAATTGCTTACTTTTCTTATGTTAATGAAATTAAAAGAAACAACTAAACAAACAAGACCACTATGTAGCCCAGGGGTATAGAAACAGGGGTTTTCAATGAGTGATGGGGAGAAGAATGTTGCAAGGTTTGTGAGTGACTTTGAAACCTATTTATAGCTTGTCGATTTCAACTCTGTTTTTATGTGTATCAGACAGGGAAGATGCAAGTACAAGGTGGACTTGGGATATAAGTGGCCAATTCTTTATGCCCATTGCTCCATCATTAACCATCTTTCTCAGTCCTGGAAAAGCTAAGCCCAGCATCTTCCATCTGCTCCATGTTATTTATGATGATGTCTCTAATTATGTCCAATTGAGTTGCTGTCGATGATTAAAGGTAATAGGTAATAATAACTTGGCCTCATCATTACCACCATTATTATTAGCTCATTGATTACAATAATTTCTAAAATTACCCTTGGAATAAAATATGTTAAGCACCTGGTTTATCCTTTTTAAGAACATCTGCTCTAAATGTGTGATAGTATAGGACGGAACGTGTCTTGCTCTGAAAGGAAAGCAAATAATGTTGACATTGGGACTCTTGTCTGTGCTAGTCTGGATTTATTGTGAGATGATGAGAGGAGGAAATAATGATCAGTCTCAAGTTCAATGCCGGAATTACAGAGCTGTTAAAAAAAAAAAAGAAAAGAGAAAGGGCGGGGTGGGGGAAGAAAATGTTCTTGCACACACACACACATACACAAGCCAGCATATTCTGCAGCTACTGCAGTCTCTGCTCTTTCTTTAGAAAGATTTATATTAAAAAAAAAAAAAAAGTGGCCTTTATCTTTGCTATGGTGGTTTGTCATGTCTTGTATATGCAAGACATTGGGTATATGGTAGCTGGGAGGGATAGGTGGTAGAAAGATGACAGAGCCATATATGGAGGTAAGAAAACAGTGGTCTATGTGGAATCCCTTGAGGAAAACCCTATGCCCACAGTATGTTTTTGCCTCAGTTTTGGAAATTACACTCTGACCTTTCATGTCTTTTTTAAATTTTATTTTTTGGTTAAGTGCTTTATTTCCAAGGCTCTTCTTTGGAAACAAGAGTCTGCCAGTAGGGTAGGGGAACACCACATTTCAATAATGCATCAGTGTACTATACTGCTAACCACAAGGTTGATGGTTCAAATCAACCAGCGACTCATCAGAAACCCTATACTGGTCACTAGGAGTCAAAACTGACTCAATGGCACTTAACAACGACAAGAAGATGTGTGCTTTAGTTTCTTCTATGCTCCCTCCATTTTAGAGATGACAGTCACTGTAGATATATACACTTCATGTCATTAATAATGCAAGTTATAAGGGTAATAATTTTGCCAAGAACAGGATTCAAAATGTGACTTTTACAAACTTTTAGCCTGCCTGCGTTGTTTAATGTGGTATCATTAACCATATGTGACTATTGATATTTAATTAAAATCAAACAAAATGAAATTTTCTATTTCTCAGTTGTACCAATCTTATCTCAGTAATCAAATGTGTCTAGTGGTTACCATTTTGACTAACACCATTTTGACTAAGACCATTTCTATCATCATTACAAGTGTTCTTGGGCAGTTCTGGCTGGTCACTAAACACTATCCTTATTACATAAGGATAGAATGATGTAATTTTCTGCTAAGTACTAAGTGACAATGTGACATAGAAGGCCAAAAAAGTTTTGAGTAATTGGATTACATAAACCCATCCAGCCATGAAAAATTCACACTCTCAAAACAAGAAATTAAAAATCTAAACAAGATATAAGATTGTATATTGCCAATTGATTAATCATATGTTACTGAATCTATGCCTATATGTTGCTCATATATAAATGAGTGCTAGAGTGAACTGATTTTTTGTTTGTTGTTTCATTTATTACTAATAATAATCCTCAGATTTCTGTTGTTGTTACAGTAAATTAGTTATGTTCATTTTATGGATAATTAAGCTGAGGCTGAGAAAATTAATTAGTGTAGGCCACACAGACTATTGGTGGCACTCAATATGTCTGAATAAGTAGCCTTTTGAATTGTATTCCAACATCTTCTCCAAAATGGTTGGTTGGTGTGCCATGAGTCAATTCTGACTAACAGTGACCCTATATGGGATTTCCAAAATTTCCTACATAGATACATTCAAATACATGCATGCTTACTCTTTCTTAAAAATTCTGAATTAGGTTACTTTCAAAATCTTACATAGGGCCAAGAAAATGCTGATTTTTTTTTTTTTAAGCAACTACTGACTTATGGCGATTTAAAATTCAATGTAAAAGAGAATAGCTAATTTCATAAATTGTACCACATATGACATCATTGTGGTAGAAGTCTGATTTCTTTCCTAAGTTTAAATATTTGTCTTTTCTTATTACTTCCTTGACCAGCTCATCAACTTCCTGAAACTGAGTGTGGCTCTGGATTGCTGTCCAGATCTGGGTGCCTTCCACTCCTCCCTCCCCCTTGTGCCATGGTACCATTTGTTTTCCAGGGGTTTTGCATATAAACCTTCTGATTGAATTCACAGAAATCAAGGAATATGTATGTCACTGGTATATAAGTACTGGTGGAAGGTCTATGTGACTCAAGGGTATGATTTGACCCTGGCATCCAGTCCCTTTAATACTTTCAGGGTCCCTGAAGAATGTCATATTTCAGGAAAGAGTTAGCTCTAGTCACGTTGTATCATTAACTTTATGGAGTGTTGTGGAATAACATTTAGTTTGATTCTGATAGAATAAAAGTACAAATCCACATGCATAATTTAATAATAAAATTCCCTCTCTGGTACCATATAAATATGTGCCAGGTGTGAAAAGAGAACTGAAGTGGTCTCCCAGGATGATAACATGGAGGGGTGAGGCATTTTCCATCAGCTACTCCCACTTCCTGGGGCATACATGGGGAGTTGCTGCCCATACCACTCCCTGCAGCTGATGGGGTTCCTAGAGATTGTTTTTAAGGGATCCCCGCCATTCTTGTCACCCTTTGTTTCTTTACCATGAATAAAACTAAAAAATGAATTTCTTGAGGATTAAACTGGGATACTTTGTATCCCTTATTGGGCTATACTGCAGAAAGGATCAGCTAAAACAGTTCTGAAAGTTTGTTTTTTGTTGTTGTTACCTTTTTAGCTATATGGTTATAAGGGTGTCTCTTTCTTTATTTGAAAATAAGTTGAGTTTAGGCTTTAGTTCAGAAGTTGAATGCTAAGAAACACAATGGTAAAATAAAGAATTCAGGACAATCATTTTAAAATAATGGATGTATAACTTGGTTGACTTGGAACTGTAGAATGCAAATACATCAGAAATCATTTACTTCAACATCTCCTCTCTCTTAGCAGCACTCAAAGGCAGTTTTCCTACACACTTGGGCCTACCTTTAAGAAACAAGATGGCTGCATTGTTTCTAGCTCCTTTAAATTGCTTGTTCTTAGCCTTTCTTCCTCCTTTCAAGATCCCTACCTTCTCTCACCTCACTATTTTGCTGTTTCTCTATGTCACCCATGCATAGAGGAAAATGTTAAAACTTTTTCATACTGAAGTATTAGGGACTTGTTGTTGTTACATGTCATTGAGTAGGTTCCAACCTATAGCAGTCCCTGCATAGGGTTTCTGAGGAGCAGCTGGTGGGATTGAACGACCAACCTTGTGGTTCAAACTTCGGTGTTGACCCTATAGCTCCACACTGGGAGTCAATTAGGGACTTGTTGTTGTTGTTAAGTGCTGTCGAGTCAATTATGACCCATAGCGACCCTGTATAGGATTTCCAAGGAGCAACTAGTGTGCTTGAGTCACTGCCTTGCAGTTCAAATGGCTTTGCAGTCTGGAGCATTAACCTACAGCACAACATCAGGACTCCTATTAAGAGAGTCTTTATTGAAGAACATTAACATATAAAGAAAAATTAGCAAGGGAAATATTGTATTCAAAAGAATGAATAAAGTAGGATATTCACTCCATGAATATGAGAAATGATTCAGACAAAGATACTCAACTCTATTGGAAATTTCCTACATGTTCTATTTTTATTTGTTAAGCTATTGCTTGGCTAAGGGAGACGTGAAGAAGTTTATGTGGAGCCTGAGCATCAGTCAGGAGCACCTGGATAAAAAGTCTGAAGTTGTTGTTGTTGTTGTTAGGTGCCATCAAGTTGGTACTGACCAACAGCAACCATATGCACAGCAGAACGAAACACTGCCCGATCCTGGGCCAACCTCACCACTGTTGCCGCACTTGAGTCCATTGATGCTGCCACTTGGCCAATCCATCTCACTGGGGGGTCTTCCTCTTTTTCTCTGACCCTCCACCTTACAAAACATGATATCCTTCTCTAGCGCTGGTCCCTACTGACAATATGTGCAAAATATGAGAGACAAAGTTTGGTCATTTTCGCCTCTAAGGAGCACTCTGGCTACACTTCTTCCAAAACGGATCTATTGGTTCTTTTGGCAGCCCATGGCACTTTCGATATTCTCCAACAGCATCAATTCTTCTACGGTCTTCCTTATTTATTGTCCAACTTTCACATGCATATGAGGTTATTGAAAATACCATGACTTGTGTCAGGCTCACCTTAGTTCTCAAGCAGGCATCTTTGCTCGTCAACACTTGAAAAAGGTCTTGTGCAGCAAATTTTCCTAATGCAATATGTCGTTTGTTGTTTGATTTCTTGACTGCTGCTTCCTTGAATGTTGATAGTTGATCCAAGAAGAATGAAATCCTTGACACTTCAATCTTTTCTCCATTGATAAGAATGCTTTTTATTGGTCCAGTGGTGAGGATTTTTATTTTATTTACATTGAGATGTAATCCATACCAAAGGCAGTGCTCTTTGACCTTCATCAGTATATGTTTTAAGTCCTCTTCACTTTTCAGCAAACAAGGTGTATCATCTGCATGTCGCAGGTTGTTAATGAGTCTTCCTCCAATCCTGATGCCACATTTTTCTTCATATAACCCAGCTTCTCAGATTATTTGCTCAGCATAC
>NW_006408534.1:25751984-25766763 GCF_000296735.1 Chrysochloris asiatica
TATAATCATCTCTTATGCTGTCTAAAGAAGGTATTTGAAATGAACAAATCATTGGTTTTGCAGAATTCTATCAGGCATTCTCCAGCATCATTTCAATCACCAAGGCCACATTTTCCAACTACTGATGCTTCCTCTTTGCTCCCAATCTTTGCATTCCAATCACCAGTAATGATTAATACATCCTGATTGAATGTTTGATCTATTTCAGATTGAATAAGTTGGTAGAATTTTTGTATTTCATCCTCACTGGCTTTTGTGTTTGGTGTGTAAATTTGAATAATAGTGGTATTAAATTGGCTTCCCTGTAGGTGCATGGATAATATCCTATCACAGACAGCGTTGTACCTCATGATTGATATGAATATGTTCTTTTTGATGATGAATGCAACACCATTCCTCTTCAATTTGTCATTTCTGGCATAGCAAACCATGTGGTTGTCAGATTCAATATGGCCAATACCAGTCAATTTCAGCGCACTAATGCCTAAGATATTGATGTTTATGCATTCCATTTCATTTTTGACAACTTCCAATTTTCTCAGATTCATACTTAAGTACACTCCATTTCAAGATGGTGGATTGGGTAGACGTGCACTGAGGAGCTCTGTCAGCAACAACACAGAATACCAGACCAAGTAGGCTCAGGGGATGGTGCTAGAACTCGGAACCACATATAAAGGAATATTTAGAAGCTTGGAAGGTTTACAGCTAGAGGAATTTGTAGCAGTGTCAAGAAATCCATTGCTTTCTAATTCAAGATGCTCGGCTGCTCCCAGAGTCACCATCTTGGGAGAGACCAAGCAGGGGAAGGATCAGAACAGCCACTAACGCATGACAGAACCACGGAGATACAGATGTGGACATTCTTTTTTGGTATCTGTTCATTGGTCTCTCATAGTCTGCACACCTCCAGTCTGCTGACTGGAGGGAATGGCTGAGCGAATGGACACCCGACCTCCTCCCCTGTAGAGTTCTACTATGCATATGCACTGGTCTCCTCAAAATTTAAAATGACAGTTTTCACTCAAAACCGAATGGCCACCACTCCTCTGTCAGTTTGTCATATTGTGGTGTCTTGTGAGTTGCTGTGATTCTGAAAGCTATGCCACCAGTATTTTAAATACCAGCAGGGTCACCCATGGTGGACAGGTTTCAGATGAGCTTCCAGACAAAGACAGACTAGGAAGAAAGAGTGAGTAACTACTTCTGAATATTTAGTTACTGAAAACCTTATGAATAGCAGAGAAACGCTGTCATATATAGTGCTGGGAAATGAGCCCCTCAGGTTGCAAAGCACTCAAAATGCGACTGGGGAAGAACTGCCTCTTCAAAGTAGAGTTGGCCATGATAACATGAATGGAATAAAGCCCGTGGGAGAAAAGCCCATGGGACCCTCATTTGCTGATGGGACACAAATCAAAATGAAGAGAAACAGCTGTAAACAGCCATTGAAAATCATAACATGGAATGTACAAAGTATGAATCTGGGGGAAAAAAGTCTTAAGTAGGAGAGGCCAAAAGCCATGAAGCATTTGGAAGAAGAGCAAGAGCATGTGGTTCACTTGTGATCTCTGTTTACTCGTCTGTCTGGTGTGTTCTGAGACGAGGGTGTAAGCTAGCCAGAGGTCACTGAAACAAAACCCTTTGAAGACAGACCCAGCTTCTGAAATGGATCTGGTATTTCCTAGCTGGCTCAGTCTTCCACAGTAGTCCATACACTTCTCATCCCATCACCTTTTGCATTTATAACATCTACAAATTTCGCTGGGAGAAGTACGGATGTACAAAATTGTGACTTTCTCTTTTATTCTGGAACTAAATTTTATTGCTTTCTTGAACCCCATTCTGCTTGATAGCAGGAACTTTATTCTAGACTTCTACCAGACCTAAAACAAACTCACTACCATCAAGTCGGCTTTGTACTAATAGTAACTCTACCCAGGATAGAGTAGAAATATGCCTTAGGGATTCCAAGACTGCAGATCCTTATAGGAGTACACAGCCTCATGGCTCTTCCATGGAGCACCTGGTGGATATGAACTGCCAACCTTGTGGTTAGCAGCTCAACATTTATCCCACAGTGCTACCAGACTTCCTTATTGTGTTGTTAAGTGCTGTCTAGTCAGTTATGACTCATAGTGACCCTGTATAGGGTTTTGGAGCGTAGTGGTTACGAATCGGGCTGCGAACCTTAAGGTCAGCGGTTCGAAACTACCAGCCGCTCCGCGGGAGAAAGATGAGGCTTTCTACTCCCGTAAAGATTTACACCCTCGGAAACCCTGTACAGGGTCACTATGGGTCGGAACCGACTCGATGGCACTTAACAACAACAACAATCTTTACAGAAAAAGCCTCATCTTTCTCCTGTTCATTGTTGTTATTGTTAAGTGTCCTCAACTCTCTTCTAACTCATAGTGACAATCTTAGGGTTTCCAAGGAGTGGCTGGTGAACTTGAACTGCTGACTTTATGGTCAATTTAGAATTTAAATTCCACCAATTTAGTGTTCTTCCTCTTATCCTTTGTCAGCCCAGAGTGACATCTAAATATATGTTGTGGGGTGGGAAGGTGGACGGGCCAGAGTGGTGTGAACATTGTGGCATTAATAAAAGTTGACCTTGCCTTTTACCTCATTTACAACAACCTCTGATTATCACTTCTCTCTGCTGGTGTACAGAGTCAATCCATGGCCACAGGCTAGTACCATCCCTACTACCACTACTGTCTGGTAACCTCTTGCCAAGTTTCTTCTAATCTAAAGTCTATTTCAAGGGCATAAGATACATTTGAATGTATTTTATTTGATGAGTTGGCAATTCAAACTCACTAGCCACTTTTTAGAAATCCACTACAGTGTCACTGTGAGTCCCAACTGACACGGAAAAATTTAACAGCAACAGAAATCCACATTCCCTGGGCTGTAGTAGACTCAAAGGATGCTCTTGGTTTCTTTCTTCCTAGATATTCCCAACTTCCTTTTGCAGCACCCTGCTCTGGGTGGCAGGACATCTCTGAGGTTCTCTGAGGTCTGTTTGACAGAAGGTGAAATGTCGGTTCCCTCTCTTTCATGAACCATCCCAGATCTAGGTGCAGTTTATAGCAGCCTTCATCTAGGACTGGCCTGCCTATGTTTAAGTGGAGAACTGGGGCATGGAATCTGATTTGGATTTTAGGGGGAAAAAAAAAGTCAAGATTTGACTCTTCTCTTCTCTGTGTTTTCTGCTTCCTTAATGCAACTATATATGAGTTTTAACTTTCAAAGTCTTTACATCATGAAAGGAGTCTGTGAGTGGTATAAATGGCTAAGGGCTCAGTTGCTAACTGAAGGTTTGAACCCACCCACAAGTGCTTCATATGTCACTCAAAAGATTACAGTTCAAAAGGTTACAGTTTGAAAATCCTACATAACACAGCTCTACTCTGCAATACATATACATATATTAGTCATGAGTCAGAACAGACTGGACAACTGCTTTAGTTTTTGTTATTTAGACACCATGAGTAGAATTGTAAATTACTTGTACAATTACTGATAACTAGTATGGATAAAAAAAATTCCTAAAGTTCAGATCATGTTTTAAACAAGTCATATGGTGTTATTCCTTGTCTAAGTTATAGAGATATGAATGCATGTAACTGTATAAATCACATTTATAACATTTATATAAGAACAATTGGCTTGGATTTAATTAAATTATTTGTTATTTTTGTTTATTCAATAAAAACCAAGCCATATTTCTATTGAATATCAGTGAATGACAATAGAAATTTTGACTGCTTAGGAATGGTCCCACCACACACATAGAGAAAAAGAGTTTGTGGTATCAATTTAGGAATACTTTTCTTTATCTTGATCCATGGCCAAGAATGTATGGGTGACCAGGCATTATTTTCCAGGGATGTTTAAGACACTTATCATTGAACAACTAATCAGCCCTCTATTGAGAAGTCAGACCACAGCAGCCATGTGTTTTTTAAGCCTTTGTTTTATTCAGGGAAGAAGGTTCATTAAGACACTAAGTCTACGGTTTGGTTAAGGATAATGTGGTTCTGGTTTTCCCATAATTGTATGGAAATTCCCTGGGTGAGATGTATGGGCCTGGGAAAGATCAGAACTGACAATGCTCAATGACTTCTGATTTTCCAATTCGTCAGAATGCCCAGTGGTCTGTCCTTGAATGTCTCTACATCAAGCTTTACATTGGTAAAATCCTTCATAGGTAAAGGAATGCTTCTCATTCTCACTATGGGCTGTCTCTAAAAATCTAAAAGGAATAGAATATATATTTGGTCAATGGAGTTGGCAAAAAGAACAGGCTTCTGGGACATCTGGACATTGTTCATAGTGAAATCTTTTTTTTGTTCATTGGAGATGAACAATCAGGAAAGCTTTTGCATTTGGGGGAATATTTGCAGAATGAATTTTTTCAGGTTGGCTTTGGCTATGTTCCCATGTGAAGCAGTTGCACTTCTTACTAAGTAGATTTTGGGTAAACAAGGAAAGCTTGGCTCCTTTAATGGTTTGAACTTTGCTACAATGCCCATTTTTGCAGATTCTGACATCTGGAATGTAAATTAGAACTAGACTTTTAATATTTCTGTTTAATGTTCATTATCAGGCTCCCCTAAAGACTGTTTGTTAGTCAGAATTGTCTGTCAATGGCTTACTGATTGACAGACTTCTCAACTTCTCATCAGGCTTCATGTTGTTTCTCGGTCCCTCAGTAGACTAAAAGATAGTGAACTTCAATTTTCCTTCATTGATAACAATAAATTGATATTGGATTGAATGGTTCAATGATTCATTCTAGAGTCTTTTAGAACATTTCTGTATAGAAAATTCTTATTTAAACTCTAGGAATTTGGTAGAAATACCATTATAGATCCCAGACACCCCATCTGTGCATATTATTTTACCCAATTCCAGAAACTGTTGGGAATACCAGGAAAAAGAGGGCTACTTTCTAAAGTTGAGTAAGTTTCTGGTAGTGGAGGAGAAGGTATATCCCTAAGGACTATTACATATATAAAGAATCAGTCAGATGTAAGAAAAAAATTCCATGAGAATAGAAAGATGAGAGTGTTTGGGAGAATTGAGGAAACCTGCATTCCTAAAGTGATTTTGAGGTAGATATTGAAAAACATTTCTCAAAGAGCAAACTTAAATTGTATTGTATGAAACTATAATTTTTTTTTTTCTCAGAGAAAAAGGGGAAGACCCCTAATGAGATGGATTGGCCAGGTGGCATCATTGATGGACTCAAGTGTGGCAGCGGTAGTGAGGTTGGCCAGGATAGGACATTGTTTCATTCTGCTGTGCATGGGGTCGCTATGAGTCGGTTTCGACTCGATGGCACCTGACAACAACAACAACTTAATTTTTTTATATCAAAACTCAAATATCAGCAGCTTCATTTGTTTTAATACGATATACTTCTTTTCATACTCATGGTATAGGGCAAAGGTGAACAAACTTTTTCTGTAAAGAGCCAGAGAGTAAATATTTTAGGCTTTGTGGTTTATGTGGTCTCTTTTTCAGCTACTCAACTCTAATACTGCAGCACGAAAGCATTCCTTAAATAATATGTAAGCAAATGAGTATGGCTGTGTTCCAACAAAACTTTATTTATAAAAATATCCAGCAGCCTAGATAGTGTTGGTCTTGTGTAGAGAAAACCTTAAATTCTCGTAACTTTTTTATTTGCTGAAATGTGTCATCCTTGACGCTTTCATATCCCTGCACTAATCATGGAGCTTCTCTTCTGTAACGTGCTTATCCTCTCTCTGTTCCAAAGCAGAGCCTTCCAGTTTTCTGAGTCTGGAGAGAACAGAAAATACTTTGGCTCCAGCTCAATGTTGCCATGTGGTAACAGACCACAAACCTTAGCCACTTCCGCCTTGTTGTTTAACTCTTGGCACATGTGTGTTTTGTTTCTATTTTATTAGCTCTTTAGTTGAATTGCAAAAAAAACTTTGTGGCCTCCTTTCATCCAGTGAGGAAAAACAAGCAACTCCCTCCTTTTCACAACCTAGAATGTTTCTTGGTATCACTATTGCAGAATGGACTCTTTTACAATATCAGATCTTTCCAGACGACAGAGATTTCCAGTAAAAATAAACAATCAATCTCTATAGGTGTACAGAAACTCTTTTCCTACAGGAAGAAAACCAAAAATAATGCAGCTTTATAGTGAAAGCTCAGTGCCATCACTGGGGCCCCTCTCTTTACTTCTTTACAAGTACACATTTATAGTACTGCAGCTCCCTGTTGCTTTGTAGGCACTGTAGTACAGGGATACCCAATAACATTTCTTTCTCATGCAACTTTCATTCAAATGAGAGAATGGAGAAAATAAACAAGCATAAAAGTATATAAGCAGTTCAATTACAAATAGTAAGTAGCATTTATAAAGGAAATAAAATATGGCAATGGGATACAGATTGAGGGTAGCTAATTAAGCATCCTTTTGTGGCATTGTAGGATAAGCACTGGATTGCAAGGTCGGTTTGACCTGCAAGATTGGCAGTTCAAACTCACCAGTCACTCCTCAGAAACCCTATACGGGGTCATTGTAAGTCGGAATTGACTGAACATCACTTAATAACAACAACAGTTAAGAGATGGCATCTTAGTGAGGCACTGTATGATAAGCCCTGGACCACACAGTTGGTTTAAACTCACCAGGCACTCCGGGAAACCCTATATGAGGCCACTAAGGGTCAGAATCAACTTGATGGCACTTAACAACAACAATTAAGAGATAAGTCCCTGGGTATTGGAGAGTTAAGTGCTTGGTCATTTTCTGTGTAATGAGAAGAAAGGTAATTATTCTTACCAAAATTTAATGTAGTAAGTTAAAATTGAATTCTAAATGAGGGTGTGAAAGACTTCTTTATGAATAAAGTTCATGGGTTGCTTTACAGTCTTTTTAATTCTCAGATCCTCTTTGATTTGGAATTCTCAGTTGCATTCTTCATGATTAAGGTTGCAGAATGAATGAGAATAAAGATGCACTAGGAACAACTTTACTTTATAATCATAACTCCATACTCCTTTGGAGTTCTGGTGTGATGCTGCAGGATAATGCACTGGATCCCAATGTCAGTTTGAATCACAAAGTCAGCAGTTTAAACTCACCAGTTCAAACTCCTCAGAAACCCTATACAGGGTCACTCTGAGTTGGAACTGATCGGATGGCACTTAACAACAACAACAACATACTCTATCTTTAGAAGCAAACTTAGTACATTTCTAAAGGAAACTACTTGGCACTTTCCAGTCAGAACATCTTTGCTGGATTCCATATAAACAGCACCATTTTCTTGGTGGTTGCAAGGTTTTCTGCTCATCTCCCTCCTTTTTCTCTTGGGTTCCTATGAGAATTAGTTACAGAAAATGTCTTTGTCCCTTCTTCTATTGTTTTAAATAACAAGAAGACAAACAACAAAACCATTTTCATTTCTATCCTTAGGGAAGAAGTAGCATTTGAAAAGGGTGTGAGTTTAATCAAGATGACAAGGAGGTCATTGTTAAGTGCCTTCAAGTCAGCTCTGATTCATAGGGACCCTGTATACATAGGGTTTCTGAGGAGCCGCTTATGGGTTTGAACAGCCAATCTTATGGTTGGCAGACCACTGCTTATCAGATAGCTCTACATAAGGACTCTGAGGAGGTTATTGTTGTTGTTAAGTGCTATCCAGTCAGTTCAGACTCATAGTGACCCCCTATAGGGTTTCTGAGGAGCAGCTGGTGGGTTTGAACCACTGACCTTATGGTTCAAGCTGACCTTGCAGTCCCATGCTTTATCCTACAGAGCCAGGGTACTGGAGGCTAATGGCACAGTGCTTCTCGTCAGTGATTCAATGTTTTTTTGCTTCAATTACTTTCCTTGTTGCTTTTATCACCCTCATGCTCTTTTACTATTATTGTTGTTAGGTGTCATCGAGTTGATATTGACTTAGAGTGACAAAGTAGAACTACCCCATGAGGTTTTCTAGATTGTAATCAATTGTTGTGGGAGTAGATCTCCAGGTCTTTCTCCTGTGGAGCCAAGTTTTTGATTAGCAGCCAAGTACTTAGTCTTTGCAGCACCAGCACTTCTTTTATACTTGTACTATGGTTTTATAACATGACAGACTTTGACCAGAGCCTGTTGACACTATTTTTCCCTCCACAAGCCATTGTTAAAAGCTTGAGTTTTTCTGATTTTATTTTTTTCCTATAAGCATTGAAGACCAGAATACTGTTTGGCAAGACTAAAATTGATTTTGCCACCAGATACAGGAGACAGCCAACACGTGTGACCTCAGAGATCCATAGTAACCCCATTGCATCTTTCCCTGAAATTCCATTGCAAAAGCTATAATTCTTTGAGTTAAAATGTTTGTCTCTCATTCAAACGTAAATGCCCAGACAAAGAATAATACCTTAAACTCTCTGTAGGCTCTGGTAGTGTAGTGGTTATGAATCAGGCTGCTAACCTCAGGGTCATTTGTTCAAAACTACCAGCTGTTCCACAGGAGAAATATGAGGCTTTCTGCTCCTGTAAAGATTTACAGCCTCGGAAACCCTGTACAGGGTCGCTATGAGTTGGAACCAACTCCACAGCACATAACAACAACAACAACAGGCATTTCTACCTTAGGGTGAGTCAGATACTTTACTGACGCTATGTTTTTATCAGAGGAAGAGAGGAGAATGTGACAACACGCCTGAACTTCAGGAAGTTGGGCCTGAGGTTGTGGGCAGTTTGGGGTAGAGATAAAGGGAAAGTTTGAGAGAAAGAACAAGCACAAAAATGGTTAGAAACACCAAAAATGCACTTGACTGACTTCATAATCATCCATAACTTCAGGACATCTCACTAATAAGTTTATTAACCCTGTTCTCTTTGGTTTGTATTCATTTCCATCCCTCTGCCTAAGGCACGAGGTGACAGCCAAGTTCCTCTGCCCCTCACACCAAAACAAACCAAATCTGTCTCAACCATACGTTAACCTACTTACTGCACAGAGTAAAGGTTATAAATCTTTACGGAAGCAGATAGCTATATTTTTCTTCTGGTAGATAAAACTGCCAATCTTTCAGTTAGCAGCCAAATACTTAAACCACTCCTCTGACAGGGAGTCCTGGGGTGACACTGTAGGATAAGCACTAGACCAGCTCTTCATTGGAAACCCTATACAGCATCACTATGAGTCAGAACCAATTCGATGACACTTAACAACAAAAACATGGGGTATGATTTACTAAGATTCCTGGGCCTAAAAATTTCGAATTATTTCAAGACCTGGTGCATCTGCTATGTTGTTTGGATCTTCTTCAATACGTATTGTAAATAAAAGCTGTCCCAAAGCCAGCTGACCACTTTCTCTTATTACTACACTCCTCCCCAACCCCCTGCCCCAAGTAGTAATCCCATTCCAAGTCACAAAGCCCTTCTTAGCCTTTAATCCCACTCCCTTTCTTTATCCAGTTTTTTTTGTTTTGTGTTTTTTTTTTGTCTTGCACCCTACATTACCCATGTTCTATCATTCTTATCCTTGACCATTAATCCCGGATGTGGAATCTTGTCTTATCTTGTTTAAATCAAAGCACTCTTTATACAGCCACTAAATCTCCTTCATCCTTTGTGGCAGTGATATCTTCAAGGAACTCCATCCTATTTGTTAAACGTGACCTCTTCTGGCTGGGTCCTTGCAGCCTTCCTTCAATAAAGTGGGCTTTTCCAGGTGTTCTACCACCACATCCCTTAAGAATGTTTCCAAAAACTCCCTCTACTGTACTCCTTCTATCCCATAATAAACCAGATGTTACACATGCAAGTCTCCTATCTCTCTGCTTGTCTTAAGAGGGATCTTAAAAGAAATATGAAGGATAGATCTGGCTATTTTCAAATCCTTGGGAATTACTTCCAAATAAATGAATTTCAGTTACTGCCTCTAACTTTTCTTCTCTTCCCATGAATGCAAATTTTAAAAAGAAGCAAAATGAACAGCCATGTGCTCCCCTCTGCTTTATACGATGGTGTGCTTCTATGGTACTGATACTTTTTAAATATGCTTCCTGGTCTGTAATCCAAAAATGGAAATGCCAGGCTCAATCCCTCTCTTTTCTGCCTTAGTTCAAAACCAATTTAGTCATGGGCATAAGGACAAAGCACTGGACCACAAGGCCGATGTTAATCACAAGGTCAGCAGTTCAAACTCACCAGCCTCTCCTTGGAAACCCTATGCAGAATCACTATGAGTCAGAAACTGAATCGATTTAACAACAACCGCAAGCATTAGGTTGCATTGAACAAGTTAATTTGTCTGTTTTAAAATACAGATTCTCAAGATACACCAAAAAATAATTCTGAATGATTCTGATGTAGGTGTTATTCCATTATTGCACTTTTGTTGTTGTTGTTAAGTGCCGTCGAGTCGGTTCCAACCCATAGTGACCCTGTACAGGAACTAGATCATTATAAATTCTCAAAAAAAAAAAAAAAAGGAGGGATGATGTAATAAAATGTTGTAGAAATACTGCATTAAAAAGTTTTGGCATGCTTTAGAGGCTTTAATATTTTAATGGTGGTGGTGGCAGTGGTTGTGTGCCAATGAGTTAATTCCAATTCATAGTGACCCTGTAGAGGGTTTTCAAGGCCATTAATCTGTATGGGAGCAAAAACCTCATCTTTCTCCCAAGGACTGGCTGGTAGATTCAAAGTACTAACTTGAAGTTAACAGTCCAATTTGTAACCCTCTACACTACCAGGGCTCCACTAATATTTTAATAAATACTAAAAATGCACTATATAACATAGCCTCAACATTTTTATTCAGAGTATGCAATCATGACTGACAGACACTGCTCTTCCTAGTGCAGTCTGAAAATTACTGAGTTTAGTTTCTGAGATAAGAGAAGTAACCACTGAAATCTGTCCTGCTTAGAACACACCTGAAATTCACTACTATAAGGGAGTTGCCTGTAGGAAGTGGCAAATTATCTCACCAAAAGGGTTGAAAGAGACTGAAGAGACTTCTAAGTTGAAATGATAGTCTAAATATATATATATATATATATATATACTAACCTCCTGTCAAAACTTTATCAACGGTAGAGGAAAGAGATTTCCCAAAGTAGGAAATAAAGAAAAAAAAGAT
Source organism: Chrysochloris asiatica (assembly GCF_000296735.1). Taxonomy (NCBI): domain Eukaryota; kingdom Metazoa; phylum Chordata; class Mammalia; order Afrosoricida; family Chrysochloridae; genus Chrysochloris; species Chrysochloris asiatica. Next base: position 25,763,132 of record NW_006408534.1, read on the forward strand.
GACAGAAGGAACACAGCATTTTGGAAGCTGGTAAACTGTAAAATAAATGAGTTAGCAGAATCTATAAAGCTGTATCCAAAATCAGAGGGGGGAAACAGAATTAACATTTTGTTGTTGTTATTAAGTGTCATTGAGTCAGTTCTACCTCAAAGCAACCCTTTTAGGGTTTCCAAAGAGTGACTGATGAGTTTGAACCTCCGGCTTTTAGGTTCAAACCAATCTTGCATTCCAGGGCTTTATCCCACAGCACCACACCAGGACTCCAATAACAACAACAATGACAACAACAAAATGTTGATTCTTAGTTTTCCAAAATCCAAAATTAGAGGGGGAAATCCGAGAATCAACATTTTACATATCCCAAATTACTTTAGAATGCTTAGGTACTGCAGCTGCAATTTCTCTAGTAATTGGGTATGGTGGTGGTGAGGAATAGAATATATAGGATTGAGTAAAAACTGTTGGCAAAGCAATCAAATCTCTAGTTCTTCTAGAATCTTTGCTACTGACTAACTGTCCTCATCCCACCCTACAGAAGACTTCACATTTATTCTCTGAAGAGGTTAAAACCAAAGAACTGGGATTTGCATGTCAACTACTGATATACTTGAAGGTAGAATATCCTACTTAAAAGAAGACAAAATTTATACATAAAAAAAAAAAAAATGCTAAAGGTTGAGCTCCCCTTCTCCTTGTAACCCCGACAATTCTCCCAGACTACCTCTGGCAAGAAGTTGCAAGAAGACAAGCTACCTTCATTGGGCTGTTTAAATTTTTGACTCACAGAATCAATGAACAAATTGTTTTATATCACCAAGTTCTGAGATAATTTTCTATGCAGTCATTAGTAACTGGAATAAGCATTAAGTTATGCTGAGCAGTTATACTTACAGCAATTATTTTGGGTGTCACCATTCCTAAAAATATTAATACCAGTGAGGGAAAAACTTGCCTTCTTAAAATATAAACCAATCGTGTTTGTGTATCTCTGAGGAGGGAGATCAAATCAGATGGAGGGTGAACTTCTATGATCTATAATTCTCTTCAATGCTTTTTCTGTATTTTAAAATTATGTTTTTGTTTTGATTTGAAAACATGGAGGATGAGACTTGAGTTCCTTATGAGAATATTAACTTGCAAAGTTTGGTAAAATGAAGTGTAATAAGTTAAATAAAAATCCAAGGACTGCTTATAATACATTCCAGAGCCAAGCAACTTTTTCTCTTATTGCCTGCTGTGTAGGATTATATTCAACACTACTGCTTTCGTTTACAGGTGGAGACACTATTTTGGAAACCTTCTTTGTATTGTCTTTGTAACCTAGATCTATTGTCCACGACACTTTAGCTATTTAATAACTCTATCGTTCCAACAAAATCTCCCTGAAGAGCTATTCAAGCTCCCAGTGTCCACCAACTTAAGCTCTCCATAGGAGCAATGAAAATCCACAGGTGTGAGAAATCTGAGTCCTCTTTCTCAGAGCAATCTTTCCTAAGTCAGTTCTGTTTTTTTTTTTTTTTCTTTCAAAATATACTTTAAATTCTATGGTGTAGTTAGTCTTAGAAATTCAGAAATAGAAGACTAATTCCCAAAGGTTAAGTGATTACCTAAATATGTTAGTTTCATCTGATGGTTAGTTCATTATTTTCTGTCCTCATGATGGATGAAAAACTATCCTATAAACTTTGTATTGATTGTTTTCATCATTTAAGAACACAAATATCTTAATGATTTAAAAAATATATATATATTTTCCTTCTCTTTATAAAAAAGCAACAAAATGACAACACCATGATTTTATGGTTTATGAAAGGTATGAAGGAGATGCTTAAGCTCTCTGATTCACTTGGGTGCTATGCCTCTTTTATTTGATTGACTATTATTTCCTGCTTGTTCCAGCTTATTGCAAAAGGATTCAAATATTTATAGAATTAAAGATCTTTATCAGGAGGATTCCACCCAATGCTATTTAGGGATGCAAAATCACTGGCAAACCTATTAATTCCAGCGATAGTTACTGCATGATACTTTTCTGGTATACCTTTTTATTGATTCTGGAAATACAAAGACTATCCAATTAGACACGGAATCTTAGGTAAGATGGTAGACTAGGCAGACAATACAAGGACTATCTACAACAAAGCTAAGACCAAATAAAACAGACACATGAAAATGATAGAACTCTGAACTTCAGAAGAAAGTTTAGAGAAATGGATTGAGTGCTTGCTGGGAGGAGAAGCTGAACAGGAATAGCAAGAAAGGGAGACTAGACAGACATATTGTAACCATCTTGAACCTTTGTGAGCAGCTTGGCAACAGAAGGTGGCCTGGCAGAGAAGAGACACACAGGTGACTGGAAAGTTATAATTCCTTCTTTTTCCCCACCCTCATATTTACTGATGAAGATCAAAAAGCACAGCCTTCAGTATGGATTGCATCTCAATGCAAAGAAAACAAAAATCCTCACCACTGGACCAATACACAACATTCTTATCAACAGAGAAAAGATTGAAGTTGCCAAGGACTTCATTCTTCTTGGATCACCTATCAACATTCATGGAAGCAGCAGTCAAGAAATCAAAAGACATATCGCATCAGGCAAATGCTGCACAGGACCTTTTTAAAGTGTTGAAGAGCAACGATGTGAGCTTGAGGACTACGGTGCACCTGACTCAAGCCATGGTATTTTCAAAGCTGGACAGTGAATAAAGAAGACTGTAGAATTGATGCTTTTGAGTTGTGGTGTTGGAGGAGAATATTGAAAGTGCCAATTGCTGCCAAAACAACCAACAGATCTGTGTTGGAAGAAGTGCAGCCAGAGGGCTCCTTGGAGGCCAACAGGGCCAAGCTTCATGTCTCAGACTTCTGACATATTGTCAGGAGGGACCAGTCACTGGGGAAGGATATCATGTTTGGTAAGGTGGAGAGTCAGAGAAAAAGAAGGAGACCTCCAGCAAGATGGATTGGCAGAGTGGCAGCATCAATGGGCTCAGTCGTGGCAATAATAGCGAGGTTGGCCCAGGATTGGTCAGTGTTTTGTTCTGTTGTGCATAGGGTCACTATAAGTCGGTACCGACTCAATGGTACCTAACTACAGCAGCGACAACATCTAGCCTCAGCACAGACCCTGCATTCAGGGAGCCATACAATTGAGAACTACAATAGTTGGAAGCAGGATCCTGGTGGTGCTGCTCTGGAGAGCTGTTTTTAGTGCGTGGAATCAGGTTGCTCAGCTTAGGATCTACAAAACCCATAGAGTCACCAGACCAGCATTAACCAATTACCCTGGCCCCAGCTGCCCTGAAGCTAGCTCTATCAAGGGCTCTACGACCTACTTCCAGACTGAGTGCCCTGAACACGGGTAACATTGAGGCAATAAGAACTCCATCTAGGGCCAGGAACTTCAATGTCACATTCCTCCCACACCCATGTCATCAGATCCTTGGCTTGCAGGAGCCCCCTAGAGTTTCCTCCTCTCTAGGTCCAACAGCTGCACTGCTCTTTTGTTTAACTTTTGTTGTTTCATTGTTTTTGTTTGCTTATTCTTTCTCTTTCTTCTCTTTTCATTTCCTTGAATTTTATCCTTTCTGTCTCCATTTTTTCCTTCTTTTCTTGGATCTCACATTTCCCCT
>NW_006408534.1:25770513-25771788 GCF_000296735.1 Chrysochloris asiatica
AGCACATGAAGGTCCCATGGGCTTTTCTCCCATGGACTTTACTGTAATTCGGTTTATCATGGTCAGCTCTACTTTGAGGAGGCAGCTCTTTCCAGTCGCATTTTGAGTGTCTTCTAACCTGAGGGGCTCATTTTCCGGCACTATATCTGACAGTGTTTCTCTGCTATACATAAGGTTTTCAGTGATGAAATATTCAGAAGTAGTTCGACACTCCTTCTTCCTAGTCTGTGTTTGTCTGGAAGCTCATCTGAAACCTGCCCACCATGGGTGACCCTGCTGGTATTTAAAATACTGGTGGCATATCTATCAGAATCACAACAACTCACAAGCCACCAAAGTACGACAAACTTGCAGATGAGTGGTGGAAACTTCCCTAGCATCATGAAAAACAAGAAGATAAGCATAGAAGATGCTGAATGAACTACAAACAAGATAGATCCAAAAGAAAATCATCAAGACATATCATAATCAAACTTTCCCAAACCAAAGTCTAGGAAAGAATCCTAAGGGAAGCGCAGGAAAAATGAAAAGTTATATACATAGGAGAACTATTAAGACTAAACTCTGATTTCTCAGTAGACACCATGCAGGCAAGAAAATAATGGGATGGCATATACAAAATTCTGAAAGAAAAAAATTGCCAACCAAGTATCGTATACCTAACATAGCTGTCCCTCATACTGTTGCTGTTGTCATTAGGTGCCATCAAGTTGGCACCAACTCATAGCAACCCTATGCATAACAGAATGAAACACAGCCCAGACCAACCCTATCTTCATAATTATTGCTAAGCCTGAGCCCGTTGCTGCTGCCACTGTGCTAATCCATCTCATTGGGGTCTTCCCCTTTTTCTCCCACCCTCCACTTTACCAAATATGATATCCTTCTCCAGAGAATGGTCCCAACTGATAATGTAACCAAAGTATGAGAGACAAAGTCTTGCCACCCTAGGTTCCAAGGAGCATCCTGGCTGTACTTCATCTATCACAGATTGGGTTTGTTCTTTTGTCAGTCCATGGCACTTATTTTTTATTTTAATGTTTTATTGTGAATTATGTGATAGTTTACATGGGAGAACATTAGCTTTACATTCATCTTATCATATATTGTTTCATTGCCATGGTTAAAATCCCTGCCATGCATCATCAACCAACCAAAGGGTATATACCCTGCAAGCCTGCCCCACCCCCTCCGGTCATCAGCACACAGCCCCTCTCCCTCTCTGGGTCTAGAGTCCCCAACCGCTCCATCTCTCCACGTCATCGTCTCTGCTTC
>NW_006408534.1:25774228-25790388 GCF_000296735.1 Chrysochloris asiatica
TCCCCAGGTCTTGCCCTACTGCTGGCCAACTAGGTCTCAATCTAGGTTGACAGAAGTCTATTGAATGTGATCGGTCTTAGCTCACAACTTCATTGCTGTTTTCCCCACACTTCCCATTATCAGTAGACCAATGTGGTCATCAGCAAGACTATATGTCTGTTCATGTATTCCCCTGGTGTCTGAGTCTTGGAAGAGGTTTGCCCTGTGGGGATCCGACTGATAGCCTTTATGACTTCCTGGTGAACAACTTGGTTGTTCTTGTAGTAGTCAATCGGACTGCCATTATTGTTTTTGATTGTTCCTGCTGGTCTTTCTTTGCTCTTGAACACTTTAAAGAGGTCTTGCACTGCAGATTTGCCTAATTCAATACAATGTTTGATTTCTTGACTCCTACATCCATGAATGGTGATGGTTGATCCAAACAAAATGCATTATTTGACAACTTCAGTCTTTTCTCTATTTATATGGATGTTGTTTATTGGCCTACTGGTGAGGATTTTTGTTTTCTTTACATTGAGGTGCAACCTATACCAAAGGCTGTGGTCTTTGATCTTTATCAGTTAGTGTTATAAATCCTCTTCATTTTCAGAAAGCCAGGTTGTATTATCTGCACATTATAGGTTGATAATAAGACTTCCTACAATCCTGATGACATGTTTTTCTTTATATAATACAGTTTCTCAGATTATTTGCTCAGCATACAGATTGAATAAGTATGGTTAAAGAATATAACCCTGACACACAACTTTCCTAATTTTAAACCATTCAGTATCACTTTGTTCTGTTCAAAGGACTGCTTTTTGGTCTATGTACAGGTTCCTCATGAGCACAGTTAAGTGTTCCAGAATACTTATCCTCTGTAGTGTTGTCCATCACTTGTCATTACCATCATAATCAAAAGCCTTTGCATAGTCAATAAAACATAGGTAAACATCTTTCTGGTTTGCTTTCAGCCAAGATCCATCTGACATCATCAATGGCATCACTTATTCTACATCCTCTTCTGAATCTGGCTTGAACTGAATTCAGATCTCTGTCAAGGTATGGTTGCAGCCATTTTTGTGTTGTCTTTAGAAAGATTTTGCTTATATATGATATTAATGATATTGTAATGATTTAATTACATACAATATTGATGATATTGTCTGATGGTTTCTGCATTCCATGAGGTCATCTCTCTTTGGAATGGGCACAAATATGGATCTCTTCCAGTCAAATGGCCAGGTAGTTGTCCTCTAAATTTCTTGGCATAGATGAGTGAGTGCCTCTAATGCTACATCAATTTATTGAAAGATTTCTATTTGTATTCCATCAATTCCTGGACCCTTGTTCTTTGTCAGTGCCTTCAATGCACCTTAGACTTCTTCCTTCAGTATCATTGCTACCTCTTGAAATGGTTGAACATCAACCATTTCTTTTTGGTACAGTGACTCTGTGTATTTCTTACATCTTCTTTTGATGCTTGCTGCATCTAACAACAACAAAAAATGTTCAAGGACTGAAAGAATTACTATCACTAAAATGTCAATACAATTTAAAGCAATCTATAAATCCCATATAATCAAAATTCAAACAACCTTCTTTTTGGAAATGGAAAAGCTAATTCTTACCTTTATATGAAATTGAAATTGTCAAAGTAATCCAGAATTTAAAAAAATAAGAAAATTCACACATCCTAATTTTAAAACATATTATAAAGCTTGCCACCACACGTCTGTCAGTTTGTTATACTGTGGTGACTTATGAGTTACTGTGATTCTGGAAGCTATGCTACCAGTATTTTAAATACCAGCAGGGTCACCCATGGTGAACAGGTTTCAGATGAGCTTCCAGATGAAGACAAACTAGGAAGAAGAGGTGACGAACTACTTCTGAATATTTAGTCACTGAAAAATCCTCACCACTGGACCAATAAACAACATTCTTATCAACGGAGAAAAGATTAAAGTTGTCAAGGACTTCATTCTTCTTGGCTAAACTATGAACACTCATGGAAGCAGCAGTCAAGAAATCAAACAACATATTGCATTAGGCAAATCTGCTGCCCAAAAGCTTTTAAAAGTATTGAAGAGCAAAAATGTCAGCTTGAAGACTAAAGTGCGCTTGACTCAAGCCATGGTATTTTCAATAACCTCATATGCATGCAAAAGCTGGACAGTAAATAAGGAAAACCGTAGAAGAATTGATGCTTTTGAGTTATGGTGCTGGAGGAGAATATTGAAAGTGCTATGGGCTGCCAAAATAACCAACAGATCTGTTTTGGAAGAAGTACAGCCAGACTGTTCCTTGGAGGCCAGCTTGGCCAAACTTCATGTCTCATAATTTGGACATATTGTCAGGAGGGACCAGTTGCTGGAGAAGGATATTATGTTGAGTAGGGTGGAGGGTCAGAGAAAAAAAGGAAGACCCCCAGCAAAATGAATTGGCAAAATGGCAGCATCAGTGGGCTCAAGCATGGCAACGATAGTGAGGTTGGCCCAGGATCATGCAGGGCTTCATTCTGCTGTGATATGAGTTGGTACCAACTCGATGACACCTAAGAACAACAAATAAAGCTTGCAGTAATTAAGACAGTCTCATACTCTTATAATGATTGACATATAGCCCAAACTTGAGAGTTCTTATGTAAATCCATACATCTATGATCAATTGATTTTTCAACTAGGGTGAGAAGCCCATTCAATGGGTATACAATGGTCTCTTTGATAAAAGACATGGAGACAATTGTATTTTCACACATATAAGAATAAAGTTGGACCAATACTTAACACTGTATATAAAAAAATCTCAAAATGGATCAAATACATAAATGTAAAAACTAAAACCATAAAAATCTTAGAATAAATCAAAAGGGTAGGTTTTAGCAATCTAGTTGTGGAGAATGACTTCTTAGATATGATTCCAACAGCATGAGGAACACAAACAAAATAAATAAATTTGACTTTATCAACTTTAAAAATTTTAATGAATCAAAGGATTTTATCAACAAAATGAAAAGACAACCTACATAATGAATGAAAATTAGGGCGCACCATATGTTGGGTAAGGGTTTACTATCCATGATATAAAAAGAATTTTTATAACTCAACGAACAAAGGTAAAAAATCTAATAAAAAATAAGATAAGGGCAGCACTAGGTGCTGTTTGTGGAGTCTAGCAGAGTTGGACCTAGTTAGTGATGCAATGGAAGGACTAGAAGAAAATGGAAGTACCCAAGTTGGAGAATTGTGCAAGATTTATGGAAGAACATTCTTTTCAGTAGCATTATAAAAGCATAGACCCATTAGCCAGAAAACTGCCACTAAAAAGAGAAAGTCATTTGATTCATGCCAACAAAGAGCTGGAGGAACTGATATTCCAACAATAAAAACACTTAATTGGAGAAGAAAGTATGAAGAATTTATTGCCACCATAAGAGCAGTGATAGGACCTGATCAAGTACTTAAAGAGGGAGGCAAACTTCCACCTTCTCCTCCACCTTCCTATTTTCAGTGCCCATGGAGAATCAATGAAATGTGGCTGATAGATATATCAATTTCTATAAGGAACAGGCAACATAGATTAGTAATAAAGGAAAAATATTTTACTGAAACCAAAAGAAAATCAACCTCTTGGGCACAGTATAAGCCACCTACACTTAAAAATATCAAATTCTCCTGGAACCACGTCATCAGGATCTTCATGATTACCACAACCTAGTAGCATTAACAAACTGTTTTAGGTGTGTCTTCAGGTAAAGTGTCTTCACTTCAGCAGCTAGTTGGAAACAAACTTCATATCTCCCTCTCATAAAGCATCACAGCCCCTCATGTAGGGTTGTCAGTTCCATGGTAGCAGAGGTTATGCCTACGTTGTTTACAGTTGTAACTACAAAATCTAGCATAGGTTTGGCACATTGACAGTTGATTCAGGATTGAATGAAGGTGGAATTAAGACATGTGGCTAAAGAAATTGAGCATCACCTGAAATTAGTAAAATGAAGTCATTTTTATTAGTGAAAGTATTGAAAGCCTGATGTAGAAAATATTGTGTTTGTGTGTGGTCAGCTTAAGTCAGGTATACTCCGATTCATAACCAATACGATACCAGAGCTCATTGCTATCTGCAATATTTAGCATATAATTCAATATGTCTCAGAAAGATTTGTCTTTGCCTTTGGAAAAAAGTTCCACATATTTGATAATTAACTTCTAGATAACCCCTGGCTTATTGTTAATATATATTTTTTTTAAAAACTCGATTTTTAGTCAAACATAGATCTATAAGGGTAACAATGACACTAGTGGGGCACACATACCTTAGAATAATCAACCATTTAAGATCAAAGGGGAAGAATTTACCCAAGGACAAAATTCAGAAAGGTTAGATAAGAAGGAAGAATGGAAACAGGAAACACAGGAGGAAGTAGGATAAATGATGTTATGTTGAGGGGCAATATTGCAATCACTAAAGTGAAACAAATGTGTATGAATTGTTGAATATAAAACTGATTGTCTGCTGTGTAAACCCTCACCTAATTCATCATAGACAAAACACAAAACACAACAAATAGACATCTCTCCAAGAAAATATATAAATATTTATTAAACTCATGAAAACATGTTCAACATCATTAATAATTATTAATTTTAAGTGCTCTTGAGTTGGTTCAGACTCATATCAGCCCTGTATAGGATCTAGATAAATACAAATGAAAATCACAATGAGATACTACTTCACCCCTACATAGAATGGTTGTTATTATAAAAATGGAAAATAACAAGTGTTGGAGAAGATATGGAAAAACTGGAATATTCATTAATTACTGATGGGACTGTAAAAAACAAAACAACAACAACAACAACAAAACCCAGCTACTGTTGAAACCTTTGCTCAAAAAGCATAGAATTACCATGTTGTTTTTAGGTGTAGTTCTGATTCATAGCAACCCTATGCAAAACATAATAAACCGCTGTGTATCCTCACAATTGTTATACTTGGGCCCATTGGTGCTACCACTGAGCCAGTTCATCTTGTTGGGGGTCTTCCTTTTTTCCTGTGACCCTCTGCTTTACCAAGCATGATGTCCTTCTCCAGGGACTGGTCCTGCCTGATAATATGTTCAAAGTGTAAGAGACAAAGTCTCACCCTTCTAGCTTCTAAGGAGCATTCTGGCTGTACTTCTGCCAACACAGGTTGTTTTGTTCTTGGGAGTCCATGGTAGTCTGAATATCCTTCTCCAACACTATAACTCAAGTGGATCAGTTCTCCTACAGTCTTCCTTATTCATTCTCCTAACATCTTTGCTCTGGTACACTTTAAATAGGTCTTGTGCAGCAGATTTACATAACCCAGTAATTCCACTCCTAAATTGGAAATTTGAAAGCAAGAACACAGACATCTTTACACCAGTTGTTCATTACAAAATTATTCATAATAGTCAAAAGATGGAAATAATTCAAGTATTCATCATTTGATGAATAAATAAGCAAAATGTCATATATCCATACAGTGAAATATTATTACATCATATAGAGAAATTGAGCCTTGTTTTTGGCCAATGCCTTCAATTCAGGTTGGATTTCTTCCTTGAATACCATTGTTCTTGATCAAATGGTACCTCTTGAAATGGTTCAACATCAGAATCGGCAGGAGCAGCTAGAGTAGCGGGAGCAAAGCTCATAGAATCCTGCAATGTTTTACCCCAAATCTTGAATTTTTCTTCACTTCTTTCAACTTGAGAAATGCTGAGTATGTTCTTCTCCTACTTTTTTTTCTATCTCCGGATCTTTGTGTATTTCATTATAATACTTGTCTTCTGTAGCTGTCCTTTGAAGTTGTCTGTGCATGTCTTTTATTTCATCATTTCTTCCAGTTGCGTTAGCTTTTCTATGATAAGTGCAAGTTTCAGAGTCTCTTGTGACATCCACTTTCATCTTTTTTTTTTTTTTTTTCTTTTTAATGACTTTTGGCTTTCTTCATGTGTAGTGGTCTTGAAGTCAGTCCAATGCTTCTGGTCTTTGGTCTAATGCATCAAATCTGTTCTTGAAATGGTCTCTAAAATCAGGTGAGCTACACTCCTGGCTTGATGTTATAGGATAAACACTTGACTGCAAACCACAAACCCATGAACTGCTCCTTGGAAACCTAATAGAGAATTGATATGAGTTGGAACTGACTTGACAGCACTTAGCAACAACATACAAAGGTCATATTTTGACTCTCCATGAGAGTTGTTTAATTCTCATCCACTTCAGCCTGAATTTGCATATATGGTTGATGAACTGTCCAAAAAATGACCCTGGCCTTGTTTTGGCTGAGAATGAGTTTCTCCATTATTTCTTTTGACAAATTTACTTAATTTAATTGTATATCCCATCTGGTGAGGTCCACGTATGCTGTTGTTAGGTGTCACAGAGTTTGTACCAACTCATTGTTACCCTATGAACAACAGAATGAAATACGACCTGGTCCTGAGCCAACCTCACAATTGTTGCCACACTTGAGCCCATTGATGCTGCCACTTTGCCAATCAATCTTGCTGGAGGTCTCCCTTTTTTCCTCTTACCATCCCCCCCTACCAAATATGATATCCTTCTCCAGTGACTGGTCTCTCCTGACAATATATCCTAAGTATGAGAGACAAAGTTTGGCCATCCTGGCCTCCGAGGAACACTCTGCCTGCACTTCTTCCAACACAGATCTATTGGTTCTTTTGGCAGACCATGGCACTTTCAGTATTCTCCTCCAATACCATAACTCAGAAGCATCAATTCTTCTACCGTCTTCCTTATTCACTGTCCAGCTTTTGCATGTATATGAGGTTATTGAAAATACTATGTCTTGGGTCCAGCGCACCTTAGTCCTCAAGTTGACATCTTTGCCTTTCAACACTTTAAAAAGGTCTTGTGTAGCAGATTTGCCTAATGCAATATGTCATTGGATTTCTTGCCTGATGCTTCCATGAGTGTTGATAGTTGATCCAAAGAGAATGAAGTCCTTAACAACTTCAATCTTTTCTCTGTTGATAAGAATGTTGTTTATTGGTCCAGTGGTGAGGATTTTTGTTTTCTTTATATTGAGATGTAATCCATACCGAAGGCTGTGCTCTTTGATCTACCAAAGAAAATATTTTAAGTCCTCTTCACTTTCAGCAAGCAAGGTTGTATCATCTGCATATCTCAGGTTGTTAATGAGTCTTCCTCCAATCCTGATGCCACATTTTTCTTCATATAGCCCAGCTTCACAGATTATTTGCTTAGCACACATGTTGAATAAGTATGGTGAAAGAATACAACCTTATCGCACACCTTTATTAATTTTAAACCATTCAGTGTTCCCATGTTCGGATGGAACTACTGCCTCTTGGTCCAGGTACAGATTCCCCATGAGCACAATTAAGTGCTCTGGAATACTCATACTTTGAATTCTTCAGTTTTATCATAACTGGCTTTAGTGGTTAGGGTATAAATTTGAATAATAATGATATTAACTGGTCTTCTTTTAGGCATGTTGTTTTTGTTGTTAAGTACTGTCGAGTTGGTTCTGACAGTATAATAACCCATAATGACCCTATATAGGGTTTCTGACAAGCATCTGGTGAGCTTGAACCGCTGACCATATAATTCAAGCTTACTTTGAGTCCATCACATTAATTTTTTTCACAGATAGCATTATTCTTCAAGATAGATCTTGAAATGTTATTTTGAATGAGAAATGCAATGCTCTTCCACTTCAATTTGTCATTCCTGGCATAATAAACTATCTAATTGTCACATTAAAAATGGCCAATACTAGTCCATTTCAGCTCAGTAATTCCTGGGATATCAATCTTTATGCATTCCATTTCATTTTTGGCAATTTCCAGTTTTCCTAGATTCATACTTTGTATCTTCCTTGTTCCTATTATTAATGGATGTTTACAATTGTTTCTCCTTATTGTAAGCTTATTGCCCTTTTACTTGCTTTTCTGATTCCCAATTTCATCTCCTGCTCTATGAGCAGGGTCCTGACATGATCTACCCAATTCTTCTGTGTCTCAAATTTACCATGGCTTCTTTTCTTCCATACCTTAAAATATGTCTTAGAGCTAATTTTTAAATATATCAAATTTTACTGTACTTTTGGGCAACAGAGTGTTTACTATCACAGTACTTAAGATTCTTTTGGCCTCTTCTAACATAAAGAAATTCTTCTGGCTTATATTTCCTTATTTCTTTGCCCTCCACCCACTAATTCTGATTTTTTTCTGCTCTCCTCCTCCAATCTCTGGGTTTATATACTTCTGAATCTCTTATGTTACATAGAGTAGGTTAACTCTTCATTGACTCGCTGTCTACTTTCTTTTTTAATCCCAAACAGGTTATCAATATATTTAACTCAGAAATAAATTACAATACTCTGACTGGAAGGCAGAAATAGGTTTAGTTCTTTGTGTTTGTTGTTCTTAGTGCTTGCTTACTAATATGTTTTAACAAATGTAAGATAAAATGCACAAATCATAATATTCAGTTTGATGAATTTTTACAAGTGTATACAATTATGTAACCATCCAAGGCTTGAATTTTTCCTCAGCTCTTTCAGCTTGAGAAAGGCTGAGTGGGTTATTCATTTTTGGTTTTCTACACTCTAGACTTTTCCACATTTTATTATGATATTTGACTTTTTCTTCTCAAGCTGACTTTTGAAAATTTCCCCTCAGCTTTTTCACCTCCTCATTTCTTCCATTTGCTTTAGCATCTCTATGCTGGAAAATAAATTTCAGAGTCTTTTCTGACATCCATTTTGGTTTTTTCTTTCTTCTTTGTCTTCTTAATGACCTTTTGCTTTCTTCCGATATAATGTTCTTGGTGTGATCCCACCACTCTTCTGGTCTTGGGTCATTAGTGTCTAATGCATCAAATCTGTTATTCAGATGATCTCTAAATTCAGGAGGGATAAATTCAAGATCATATTTTGGGTCTCGTGGACTTGTTTGAATTTTCTTCAGAATCATCCCAAACTGCATGTGAGTACTTGATGGTCTGTTCCAAAGTCTACCCCAGCCTTGTTTTGGCTGGTAATATGGAGCTTTCCCCCCCGACTCTTCCCACAGATGTTCTCAAATTGATTTCTGTGTATGCCTTCTGGTGAGGGCCATGTGTCTTTTATGTTGTTTAAAAAAGGTTTTTGCAATGAAGAAGTCATTGGTCTTGCAAAATTCTATCATGGGATCTCCAGTGTCCTTTCTTTCACCAAACCGTATTTTCTAACTACTGATCCTTCCTCTTTGTTTCCAGTCTTTGCATTCCAATCACCAGTAATTAGCAATCCTTCTTGATTGCATGTTCACTCAATTTCAGAGTGAAGATGTTTATAGAATTCTTTAATTTCATCATTACTGACTTTAATGGCTCATGCATAAATTTGAATAATAGTGGTATTAACTGGTTTTCCTTGCAGGCACTTAGACATTATCCTATCACAGACATGATTGTACTTCTAGATAACTCTTGATATGTTCTTTTTGATGATGAATGTGACATCATTCCTCCTCAATTTGTCATTCCCACCATAGTAAACAATGTGATTGTCAGATTCAAAATGGCCAATGCCAGTCCATTTCAGCTTACTAATGCCTAGTATGTTGATGTTTATGCATTCCATTTCATTTTTGACAATTTTTAATTATCCTAGATTCATACTTTCTCTAGACTCAGACTTTCCATGTTCTAACTATTAATGGATGTTTACAGCTATTTCTCTTCATTTTGAGTTGTACTCCCTCAGGAAATGCAGGTCCTGAAGGTTTTACTCCATGGCATCATCATGGTCAATTCTACTTTGAGGAGGCAGTTTTTCCCAGTCATATTTTGAGTGCCTTCCAATATGAAGGGTTCATCCTCTGGCACTATATCTGACAATGTTCTGGTGCTCTTCATCATGTTTCACTATTCAATAATCTGGTGCTGACAGTTTTCCACTGCTATTTGTAGGGTTTTCAGTGACTAAATATTTGGAAGTCCTCCATCTCTCTTTCTTCTTCTTGTTTGTCTGAAAGCTCAGCTGAAACCTGTCCAACGTAGGTAACCCTGCTGGTATTTAAAATACCATGGCATAGCTTCCTGAATCACAGCAACTCACAAGCCACCACAGTAGGACAAACTAACAAGATGAGTGGTAGATGAGGTCTATTAGGGATGTTTGAAAATTACAATTCAGGGTCAGAAATACTTAGGGCACATTTCTTCCAGTCATGACAGCCTCTTCTCTGTCATGCCTGCAGGCAGGCCTCTCTCTGCCTGGCTATTGTTACAAAACTTATTTAGGGCTGCTAATAAAAGCCCATTGGATGTCTGTACTATAAGGAGCTCTGGTAACATAGTAGTTATGGGCTGCAAACCGCAAGGTCAGCAGTTTGAAACTACCAGCTGTTTGTTGCACGGGAGAAAGATGAGACTTTCTGCTCCCGTAAAGATTTACAGCCTTGGAAACCCTGTACAAGGTCACTATGAGTCGGAACCGACACCACGGCACATAACCACCACAACCAATAGGTTTCTAGCTGTGGGAGTCAACAAACCTATGTCCCTCAATTGCCTAGAATTACCGACTGTGTAAGCAAACCTCCTGCCCGATGTCACTCAGGTTTACTTTTTCCATGGCCTGCGAAGCCCATAATTCTGTCTTGTGCTATGATTTTTTATTTTGCTGCTGCTTCTCTTTCACTCCTCCAATGTCATAGCTTTCTGTCCATGAGTCAAGGAGGTTCGATCTGCAGAGACCTATGTCCAAAGGATGCCCTCCACCTGGCCTTCCTGTTTCTGAAATGGCTCGTTTTAACCTAACAATGATAACATTGACCAATCCCTTCTTTAGATTTCCATATGTTTACAATCACAATCCTGTTAACAATTGCTCACAAGTGAACCATATAATCCATCAGCATCTTTCCCACCCCCTCTTTCCCAGACCTAACAGGAAAAAAATGTGTGGTGGAAGTTAGCAAAGACTATGGCTAGAAAAGCCATTAAATAATTTACTACACCATCCAATTCATAGCAACATTTACTTCAGAACCATTTCCTGATTTCTGTCACCATTGTTATGGATTGAATTGTATATCCCAAAATATATGTTGCAAATCTTAACCCCTCTGGTTGCGTAGGGGTTATGAGTTGGGCTACTAACCTCAGGGTCAGCAGTTTGAAACTATCAGCTGTTCCAAGGGAGAAAGATGAGGCTTTCTGCTCCTGTTAAGATTTACAGCCTCAGAAACCCTGTACAGGGTGACTATGAGTTGGAACTGACGCCATGGCACATAACAAAAACATATATTTGAATAAGGAGACCTGGTGGCACAATTGTTAAGCACTTGTTTGCTAGCCAAAAGGTCAGCAATAAAATCCAAATCCACTGTCATCAAGTTGGTTCATAGCATGTCTATAGGCCTTGGTAGAAACTGTTCCCTAGGGTTTCTGAGACTGTAAGTCTTTGCAGGAACAAATAACATCATCTTTCACATAAGGAGTGACTGGTGATTTTGAACTGCTGACCTTGCAGTTAGAAATCCAAAACATAACACACCACGCTGTTGCCAAACTGAAACGAGGGTTTGCTGCCTGTCACTGTAGTCAATCACAGAGCCAGGGAGAAATCCAATCATCCAATCCAAGCTTTATTAGCAGAAAGCCAGTAGTCTGGAGGACGGTGAGAATAGCTTCTCAAGACCATCCTGTCCATTATGAAGAGCAGGCACATTATCTAGGGTAAATTACATTTGGATGTACACTTAATCTATTTTAACATCAAGATAGTTTTTTTTGGGAAAAGGAAACAATAAATCAGTAAACTTCCTTGAACATTCTAACTTTTAGGGTCTCAGCTGCTTAATTTCTGAGATAACTATCTGAATGGGTTTAAGCATGTCCTATCCTCCTTCTAGGACCATAAGTTCATCTAGGTTAATTTTAAAACTTCCTCATTTGTAGTGTCTTCTTTTGAGACCTAATGACTAAACTGACTCCATTTTGTTTAGGTCAGTAGATCCTTGTTATCAACACTGCCAGGGTTCCTTTTGAACCTACCAGTCAGAGAAAAGATCTGCCAATCTGCATCCTAGGAAGCCCAATGTGGCAGTTCTCCTCTGTCATATGGGTCACCATGAGTCTGAGTCAACTGAATGATACACAACAAAACATACATATGGATGTAATCTCTTCTGTGAATAGAGTTTTGTTATGTTAATGTGATGGTATCAATGTAGGGTGTGGTTTTAGTCAATTACTTAAGATATAAAAGAAACAGTTTAGGCACAGCAAGCAAGCAAGAAGGCACAGAGAAGATGCATGCCACATGAAGATTGCCGAGTAATCAAGGGACTGAGCTAAAAAGTGATAAGGACTTTACACCCAGAGTCAAAGGAGAGACAAAGCTGTTCTCTAGATTTGATGCCATGAATTTGAAGTTCTAGCCTCCTAAACTGTGAGAATATATTTTTGTGTTTATTAAAGCCATCCACTTGTTCTTCTGGTATAGTAGCACTAAGAGACTAAGACAACCATAGATTGTTGTTATTGTTAGGTGCCATCAAGTTGGTACGGACTCATAGTGACCTTATGCACAGCAAAACGAAACACTGCCCCACCCATTAACTATGTCGAAAATCAAACTTCATACAAATGAAATCAAACAAGATACAAGCTCTTTGTGTCTGAATCTTTGCTTAACAAATTTTTTCTCTCCTTTAATGTCAGAGTACACTAAGAGTTTATTCATTTTTATTGCTGAGTACCATTCCATAGATAAAATATACCATTATTTTTATCATGAGTCTCTAATTGATAAAACATTTGGCTTGTTTTCTATTTGTAGTTACATTAACTAAGACTGTAATAAGCATTCTTGTATAAGACTTTTAGTGGACATGTGATTTTATTTGTTGTAATTTTTAGTATTTTTTCCTCCACTGTCCAAAAAAACAAGTAAATTTCCTGAAACTATTGACAAAATTTATACAACTGAGACCACAGGTAACTTTACAGGATAAGGTCATAAAGATAGGAACTTCAGGATGGACTCTGTGCTAGTGATTTTGCTCTCTCTGAAACCTGCAATTGAAGGCAATTGATCCCTGATATTGTTTAGCAACTTAAGAGAGTATATCCCAGTGCAACAGTGGATTCTTGTAGGCAGAAGAATCCATCATTTGGATCTTGGCTCTGTGCAAACTTAAATTTGTTGTTTATGCAGTGAAAATAAGGAGAACGTCATTCTTGAAAAGGGATTTTTTTTTTTTTTTTACTTTAGGCCAAATCCTCCCTCCCTCCTTACACACATAAAAGAAAGAAGATGCGCTGGCTTGTATTTACAAAGGGGTTAGGCTTGCAGTTCTCCTTTCAAAGCTCTTCACATGGAAAGGAAACTGGCCCTGACATTTACACAGTCCAGGAGGATTTCAAATAGGAATTGGACAGATTGGGAAGTTACCATCTTGGAGAGTGTGGAGAAAGCAATCCTGGTGGGAAGATGTGGTGACATATATGAGCCAATCCATAGATGTTAGGAATGTGCTGCTCTGTATATGCCTCTACTTTCCATGATCCAATGGGATTGCCAAAATATGCATATGTTCTTTATGATATCACATGAGAAGGCCATCCAATTAAATCACTCCAAAGTAAGTACAAGGAGTATAATTTCTGGGTATATTTATTATTACTTAATGTCAATAAAAGGGTCTTTTAAACTGCACATTCCTTATCCTGCAATCACAGATCATACTAAACACATCCAAATGCACAAACCATAAAAGAGGGAAGCAGCAGTATCGGCACCAAGCTCTTTGGTTTCTGCATCTGGCCAGCGTCCACTGGGAGAAATGTAAGTCAGAGTTTACCACATGGATTACAAATGTGCTGAATTGCAAGAATGATTATTAAATGAAAATATCCATAGCACCTGCAGCTTGTCCCAGAGAATTCCCCCAGGGTATTGTGGGCTTTTTTCCTTTTCTTTTCTTTTTTAAGGAAAAATAAATAAATAAATAAGATGGGATGAGATGCAAATGGCAACGCCAGCTGCTTATAGTAGCAACTCCATTAATGTTCCTGAAGGGTTTGCAGAGTCAATTCAATAAACCCAAACTGCTTCCATTCACAGCATGAGTGTGGTGAGGGAGGGACTAAGGAAATATCATTACTCTTTCCTTTGAGGTTTGAATTATCAAGAAAATGAAAAAAAAAAAAATGTAAATGGCAAGTGCTTTAATAACCAAGGCACATCAATATAGGAGGAAACATGAGGCCAGCTCCAAGCTCTGGCCCAGCAGTAGTGTTTATTCTGTTATAAGGTCAGGGCTTCTTCTTGGAAACAGAAACTGAGAGGCTATATGGATTTTGTTGATTTAATACAGGATTGTGTGTATACAGAGAGAACACTCTCCACATATGCAATATTTGGCTATGGCTCAACTAGCTTCTGTGTGCGTGCATATGTGTGTGTGAGAGAGAGAGAGAGAAAATAAAAAGAAAAAAGTTATGGCAATGGTTAACTCAAGGAAATAGTGAATTCCTGGAATTTAAAATCAGAATGATTGGTGGTTATGTATCATCAAATTAGTTCCAACTCATAGCAACCCTGTACAGGGTTTCTGAGGCTGTAAATCTTTACAAGAGCAGAAAACCCCATCTTTCTCCTGAGGAGCAACTGGTAGCATATGAGAAAATACGCCAGGTTAGACTCAGAAGATCTTTTGGGCCAGGATGTGTTAAAAGCTCCATTTTGTCACTAATGGTTGGCCTGACAATCTGTAAAGGTTACAAAAGATAGAAAACTGCAAAGATAGGCCTATGGAAGAACTATTAAAGGAAGCTGAAAAGGGTATATGTTAGGCTGGATGAAGTGAAACAGAAACAGAAGGCCAAAAGTGTGTTGTCTGTCTTAGGGCAAGGAGCTCTGGTAAAATAGTGGTTACAAATTGGGCTGCTAACCTCAAGGTCACCAGTTCACAACTACCAGCAGTTCCCCAGGAGAAAGATGAAGTTTTTTACTTCTATAATGATTTACAGCCTCGAAAACCCTATACAGGGTCACTGTGAGTCAGAACCGACTCCACTCCACGGTACCCTACCACCACCATCACCTTCAGGCAGGCAACACAGGGGAGGATAATTAACCAATGCCCCACCCCCACCCCCGGGATCCTAACCCCCACAGTTAGGACAAAACAGGAGGGAGAGGAACCCAAAAACGACCAGAGGAGAAAACAGGTACTTTAAATGTGGAAACGTATGACATTTTAAGAGGGAATGTCCAGAATGGAGAAAAAGAAAAAAGAGAGAGAGAGAATAATCCCCCTTATGAACTTTGATGAGGAATAGGGAGGGTAGGAGACTCTTTTATATTGATGGGTCCCACCGGGAGCCCCAAGAAAATTTAAAAGTGGGGCCACATAAGGAAATTGTGACCTTTTTAGTCGACTTGTGGGCCTCCAGTTCTTCCCTTTGCTGACAGCCCTCTGGTCTCCTCTACACACCCAAGGAACTTCTAATCTCGGGGGCAGAAAGGGAAGGATACCTTGGACTAAATGTCTTCCTATAGCCCTTTTAAGAATCCAGTGGTCCCTCAAAAAAGACATTGGCCTATCCCCATATGAGATGCTTTATGGATTACCCTATTTAAGCCCCACTACTGACCTTCCCACTTTTGAGACAAAGGATCAATTTCTCAAAAACTGTATACTTGGCTTGTCCTCCACTCTACTTTCTCTTAGGAAAAAGGGTCTTCTGGTGCAGATACCTCCTGTAGAGTTCTTGGTGCATCCATGGAACTATAAAAACAAAGAAACAAACAAAACAAAAAAAAAAAAAATGGGGGAGATGGTCCATAGAAGAAAATACCTTATCCCCATAGAAGGGGTTTTGCAGTCTGGCGCATTAACCCACAGTGTCACACCAGGATATATATATATATATAAATGTTGTTGTTGTTGTTATATGCTGTTGAGTCAGTTCCGACCCATAGTGACCCTGTACAGGGTTTCCAAGGCTGTAAATCTTTACGGAAGCAGAAAGCCTCATCTTTGTCCCGCGGAGCGGCTGGTAGTTTCGAACTGCTGACCTTAAGGTTCGCAGCACGATTCGTAACCACTATGCTACCAGAGATCCATATATATATATTATACATATATAAATATAATATAC
>NW_006408534.1:25790794-25833261 GCF_000296735.1 Chrysochloris asiatica
ATTTGAACTACATGGTCGGTGGTTCAAGCTCACCAGGTGCTCCTTGGAAACCCTATACAAGGTCGCTATGGGTTAGAATTGACTAGACGGCACTTCACAACAACAACAACACACACACACACACATATATATGGGAACGTTAAAGGTTTCATTGGAAAATAGAAATAAAAGATAATGGAATTATTTCACAAACTTTTTATATATTTGAATTTCTCTTGAATGCTGGACTTGGATCTCTTCTGAATTGATTTGTGTATTGAGATGGAACACAAGGCAACTCAGCTTTATATGGGTTATATAAAGTTAGTGTAAAAGTGACCATCATAAGAGCATTAATACATATTTTGATGTTAAATAAATAACAAGTTGTATTTTCAGTTATGCAATAATTCCAGCATATTTTTCTGGGAAATATGTGGTGAGATGAGCAATGAAGACATGTGAATCAGTTTGTGTCTCTATCTCAAAATGAGGAATGGTAGTAGAGGACTAAGAAAAGCTTCAAACTCAGGCCTGTAGAGAAGTTCACTCTACTTGGTTAGCAGCTAGTCAAAGCACCTTTCATGCTGCCCTGAGTTTTTTAACCACCCAAAGGGAGATGAGCCATAGATGAGATTGTTAAGATCATGCATCCAGATTCAACTAATGTAATGAAAACACATGCATACAAGGGGAAGGGCTGACTCAGTCAAATAATTAGCTAGGAACAACTGGTTTCTGACTCACAGTCCAGAGTTCTTCCAACCACATCAAGCTTCCCTGCAAACTGTCTTCCAGTGTGGGACAGCAGTTGGCTGCAGACAGGAAGTAAAGTACTACAGGAATGCAGTGTGGGGGCCTCCTGCTGGGAGAGTTTCCTTTACTTGATGAATCCATCTCAAGGAAATGCCATGGCTGTCTACCCTACAAAAGGCCTGCAAAGCTGCTTTAATAATCAGCCTGGACATTAAGCTGTATGATTGAGATTTCACACCCGTATCATCTACCTTCTAGTTAATATGCATACCTAATATTTGACAGGAAGTAGACTTAAAGACTACTTCACTGCATGCTGTGGATTATTATTATTATTTTTTTTTTTCCATTTTACTTATCATAGATTGACAAAAGTCTAAGGCGGTATAAGGATGCTGGTACTGAAAAATTTTAGTTTGAAATTCCTAGACTATATGAAATCCCTTTAACTTTTTCTTTGTACTCCTAAATACTTGTTTTTTTAGATTTAGTAAAAAAAGTCTCACTCCCAGGACTTAAAAGAAAAAGAACAAACACTGTATTTCCTGACTATTACAATATTGGAAATATCATGCAAACATAGAACACATATCTTACTTTTCTGCTTTTAGTTGTAATCTTCCATCTCTGAGTTATATACAAATAAGAGCTGTGGGAAGAAAACACATGTCTCTGTTCAAGTGCTAAATGTTTAAGTATTCTCAGGAATTAGAGATTGATAGGGTCACAGTAAATCATGAAAATATTATTTTGAATAGTTGCTTCTCATCCTGTATCCTCTCCCCCTTTAGGTGTGCCTATTGAACAAATTTAGGTGCCTAGGAATTTCCTACAGTTTTTAAAGCAGGGGAGGAGGAGATTGGTTTTGCATCTAAAGACCTAGTAGAGTGTCCAGCAATATTCACAGAAAAATTCATGAGTACTCTCTTGATGTTTCTAGTTATTGTTGGTGTTAAGTGCTCTTGAGTCAATTTTGATGCACAGTGGCCATATGTAGCGTTTCTGAGGAGAAGCTGGTGAACTTGAACCACTGAATTTACCATTCAAACTGACCTTGCAGTCCAGCACATTAACCCACAGCGCCACACCAGGATTCCCATGTTTCTGGTAGCATAGTGAATTATGAGGTGGGTTGCTAACTGCAAGGTCAGTAGTTAGAATTTACCAGTTGCTCCCCTGGAGAAAGATGAGACTTTCTGCTCCCATAAAGATTTATAGCCTGAGAAACCTTATACTAGGTGACACACAACCACCATGACCAGCATTCTCTTCATGATAGCTTAGTTTCTACATATAGACTTCTACTTGTGGCTATGATTCAGTAGCTTGTAGCAGATTGAAACTCCTGCCAAGAATAAGTAAAAGCTTAACTGAAAAAGTGAACTTAGAAGGCCAAATCCTAGAGAGGAAGGAAGCTCAATGAGATTAAGAACCCTACTTTTTTACCCAAGGCAATTGACAATTTTTTGTCTATATTAAAGATTCAAAAGCCAAGCAGAGGCCCAATTCTAATAGACAATAAGCTAGTCAAGTTTTAGACAGTCACAAGGGCTTGTGAACAAAAATATTGGAACTCAGAATTGCCAAGGCAACTAAAACTTGAGTAGCAAAGGTCCTGGAGAGAATGAAGGTCAAGAGAAGTGAATTTTCACATTTATTTTATTCTCTAGACATTTCAAAATTAAGTCATGTACAGCAATATATGGTGAGGCTAAACCAAAAGCAACTGAAAACTAGAGTATGGTTTTTGGCAGTCAGCTGGTACTAAGAAATTCTATAATTGTGTCCAGAACTTAGAAAAGAAGAGACAACACAGCATACACTAGTGGCTCTCAGTTTGAACTCCTGGAGAGTCCTATCCTAGAAGTTCAGCCCAGCCAGAGATAGATCAAGCCTTCAATGATACAAAACAGCCTCAAGTTCGTTTACTTCATTAGACCAAGCTCACCTTTAATGTCCAGCCTTCTGCAAGATTTCTGAGTCCTCTCTGAAAGATTGAATCATCCAAAGGGCCTAAAACATTTCAAACATAATGTATGTTATTTACCTTAAAGGATCAAACAGAAATAGGACCAATAAATAAACAGATAAGATTAACCTAGATATTAGAATTGTTAGATATGAATTTAATGTAATGGTGATTAATATGATCAAGAAAATAGATGATAATATGGGAGATTTCACAATAGAACCAGAATCCCAGAATCTATATAATATAATGGAAATGTTAAGACTGCAAATGATAACATTTTATATTAAGAAATGTATACATTGATCTCACAGGTTAGAGAGAATTTAAGAGGAGATCAGTAAGCTGAAGATAGGAAGTAGATAATACCAGAATACAGTGACAAGCAGACTAGAAAAAAAAAAAAAATTGTAGGATATATATGTTGTTGTTGTTGTTAAGAGCCATTGAATTAGTTCTGACAAATAGTAGTGCCCCTATATAAGATCTCCAAGGACTGGCTAAAGATATAATTACTGGGAATTGATTCAAATAGCACTACAAATCCCACAGCTATGTATATCACAGTAAGCTGCTTAAAACAAAAAATAAAAATAAATATCATAAACGTAGCCAGAGAAAGATGACAAATTACTTTCATAAGGAGCAATTTAAGACTAACAGCTCGCTTCTCAACAGAATTTAAGGAAACTATATGACAATGGAATGATATCTTAAAGGGCTGAAAGAAAACAAGTGCCAATTTATAATTCTATACCCAGCAAGAATATCCTTTGAAAATGAAGAAAATAAAAATATCTGACAGAAGCTGATATAGCCCATTACTAACATGTCTGATCTACAGGAAACACTAAAGAGAATTCTTCAGGTAGAAACACAGAACTATAGGAGGAAATAAAGAACAATGGAAAGGGTAAATGTGTGGGCAAATCAATAAATACTGACTCTAAAAAACGATGACAATAATGTAGGATTAAAAAAATATTTCCAAATAAATGTATGGTAATAATATCATAAATGTGGGTGAAATTATACAGAAAATAATTAACATAGCAGCCCTGAAACTGCTATCTTTAGAAATATTTGCTTGCAAAGCTGGCCCTTGGGGTCATCTGGGACTTTGGTTTGGGGGAAGATTCCCATCATTCCCAGAGCTGTTGAGAATGGTTCACTGTACAAACACCATGATTTATGCTGAACATCTGTTTTCCTTCTGTGAGTCTGCAATTTTGATATGTGCCTCCTTGGAAACCCTATACAGGGTCACTATGAGTCATAACTGACTCAACGGCACATAGCAGTAGCAATAACCAGAGTGCTTAGTGGTCAGTCCCCAGTGAATACCCAGAACACTGATTCTGTAATGAACTTTGTTGCTAGACAACATTTCACAGGTGCTGTCACAATTGATTATTAAAGTCATTAAGTATGTCTTGTGGACTCCACATAGGGAAAGCACTCTTGGAAGTGTGTGACTTTTTTCCTTTAAACTCTTTCCCAAGCACCTTTTCCTTTTGCTGATTTTTTGTGTCCTTATGCTGTAATTAATAATAACATTGGTAGGTCTAGATGCTGAGCTCTGTGAGCCCTCCTGATAAGTTGGCAAACTTGGGGGTAGTTTGGGGATTTCCGATTCAGTATCAAAAAGGGTACCATGTTTCCAAGGCTTTTATAATGTCAGAGAAATAAAGAATAAGTTTGCGTTGTTTTGTTCCTGCTAAGTGCCATCAAATTGATTCTGACTCATAGCAGTCCTGTATAGGGTTCCCAAGGAGTAGCTGGTGGGTTTGAACTGCCAACCTTACGGTGAGCAGTCTAGTGCTTATCTTATACTGTTTTACCAGGACTCCTTAAATTTATATTAGTCTCTAATATACCAAGGATACATTTTATAATTTTCTGGATAAGTTCTAAAAAATAGATAAATGTTTACTAAATGAATTATTCAGGGCAAGAGATAAGATAACAACTAATAATTTGATTAATCCTCCCAAAAAAGAAAAAGGAGAAAACAGGAACTAAACTAATGAGAAAGATAGAAAATGAGTATTTTATAATCCCTTGCCATATAGTACATGCTGACTCATAATGGCTCTATAGGACAGAGTAGGGCTGTCCCATAAGGCTTTCATGGCTGTAATCTTTAAGCAAGCAGACTACTCCATCTTCCTCCCATGGAATCGCTGGTGGGTTCAAACTGCCTACCTTTTGGTTAGAAACTGAGCCACAGGGCCATGAGGACACCGTTAAATGAGGTATTAAGATGGCAAATATAAACACATAATATTACTAATTGCATTAAATGTAAATGGCATATGTTACAATTAAAATACATATCAGAGTAGATTGCTGCTTACAGAGGACATACTCAAGTATAAGGAAACAGAATGGATGAAAGTAAACTATGATAAAGATATAGCAATTTGTCTTAGGCTGGGTTTAGAGAAGCAAAACCATATATAAAACTTTTATATATGTATATAAAAGTTGTTGTTGTTAAGTGTCATTGAGTTGGCTCTGATTCATAGTGACCCTATATAGGGTTTTTGAATAGCAGCTGGTGAGCTTGAACCACCAACCTTGTAGTTCAAACTGACATTGCAGTCCAGTGCATAAAACCACACAGCCAAACAGTTTATATCAAGGAAATGGCTCACAACTGTAGTCTCAGGTCCCAAGAGAAAAAGAGAACAAGCTTTTCCCGCCTGTCCATTAGACTGAGAACAGGCCACACCCCAAAGGAAACATCCTTTCTGTTGATTGGCTGTTCATGGCCAATCATCATAGAGTTAACTATGCTATATTAGATTTCACCATGGGAATAAGCACATCTCAAGTCCTGGCATGATGCTGTGGGTTAATGAGCCAGACTGCAAAGCCCTTTTAACTGCAAGGTCAGTGATTCAAGCACACCAGCTGCTCCTAGGAAACTCTACACAGGGTCTCTATGGGTCAGAACTGACTCGATGTCCATTTTGCACTGCCATTTGGTTTTAAGTGGAAACTTTTACTTTAAATTTCAAGGAGATCTGTGTGCATGCATAGTAGAACCCTCCAGGAGTGGAGTTGGGGTATCCCCTTGCTCAGGCACCCCCTCTAGTCACCTGAATGGAGGTATGTAGCCAGCGAGAGACCAATGAACAGATACCAAAAAAAGAGAGTGTCCACACCTTTATCTCCGCAGTTCTTTCTGGTGTCCGTGATTGCTCTGATCCTCTCACCCAAGATGGCGGCTCTGGGAGGAGCTGAGCATTTTAGATTAGAAAGCACTGGATTTCTTGCTTCTGCTACAAATTCTCCTAGCTGTAAGCCTTCCAACCTTCTAAATATTCCTTTATATGTGGTTCAGAGTTCTGGCACCATCCCTGAGCCTGCTTGGTCCAGTATTCTGTGTTGTTGCTGATAGAGCTCCTCACTGCACATCTGCCTGATCCACCATCTTGCTTGTTCTCTATATCATTGTCTCTTGATCATATGCTACCTCTTGAAATGTTTGAACATCAACCATTTCTTTTTGGTACAGTACTCTGTGTATTCATCCATCTACTTTTTCTTTTTTTTTTTTAAGTTGTTATTGTAAATTGAGTGATAGTTTACATGGGAGAACATTGGTTTTACACTCATCATTTCATTGCAATGATTACAGTATTCTCTGTGCATTATCATTCAACAGTACTTGTTCTATTCCCTCTGTGATTTTTTTTTTTGGGGGGGGCGGGGGATGTACACAAAAACACTCAGGATTAAACAATCATTTAAATAATCCAAGGGCATGTTCTGCAAGCTTGCCTCAGTCCCTTTCTTTCCATGAGTCCACAGTCCTCAGCTGCTCTATCTATGTCTTCATCTCTGCATCCATCTCTGGTGTCACTGCTTCTTTGGATAGGGTTCCACATTCTACTTGTGCTCTTCTCCATTGATGATCCTAGGGTCCTCTGTTACTGAACTATAAGATTAACTAAACCTCTCTTTTTGTTACAAAATTTCTACCTGTACATTTGTGGCAGTTGCAATTAGTAACAGTAATAATTACTCACTATTGAATCATAATCTTAACTCTTTCTTCTTTCAGCAGAGCTGTCTAGACAAGATGAAAACTATTCAGTGGGGATTCTGCCTTCCCCTGCACACTCTGAAACTAAACTCCCTCTTAAAAATTTGTAAGCCAGACACTTCATGCCTTATTACCCCCACTTCACCCCCCACACTTTAGGTAGTCAATGTCTAACTTGCCTGTCTTTATCAACCCTATATATAGAGGGGATATTTTTGATCCTTGATGTGAAGACTCCTTCTCTCTCACTTGGTATTTTGAACCATTACATCAATAAGTATAGGTCAAGTTCATCAAATTGTAGCAATTTTCACTTGTTTCCTTTATCAAAAAAAATTTGTTTTATCTTCCTGTAGTTAAGTTCTGATCATCAAGCTATAGAAGCTAGGCCAAATGAGTAATATCTACAAGTTTGGGTGTTCTTGTGCATCTCCCCTTACTTCATATCAGATGGACACTTCACTCTTAGCTCTAGCTGTCTTGGGTATGTCCTTGTCCGTGGGCTCAGGAGTCCCCAGGTTTCATCACACTTTGGACCAACTAGTCCTTCCTCTTCTCTCTCTCATCTCTAGGTCAACAGAAATCAATGGAATGTGCTAGAACTCAGCCCACATCTTCATCTTCTTTTGATGCCTTCTACATCATTCAATATTTTGCTGAATAGTCCCAAGTAAAATTTTTCTAAAGATGATTTAAAATCTCTGCAGCAGATTGATAGGGAGCTGTAAGAGGTTCAATCCAGATTCAGGGCGGAAGTAGAATGAGGGATATCATTGCTGATGTTAGATGGATCATGACAAGCTATGGACAGTATTTCAGAAAATGAGTATTCTGGGACATTTAATTATGCTCAGGAGGAACCTCATAGACCAAGAGGCAGTCTTCAACAAAACAAGGGGACACTGAATGATATGATATCAGGAAAGGTGGTTGCCAGAATTATATTCTTTCACCATACTTCTTCAATCTGTATGCTGAGCACATAATCTGAGAAGCTGGATAATATGAAGAAGAACATGGCATCAGGATTGGAGGAAGACTCATTAACAACCTGTGTTGTGCAGATAATATTACTTTGCTTGCTGAAAGCAAAAAGGACTTAAAATAATGATGAAGATCAAAGACCTCAGTGTAAAGAAAATAAAAATTCTCACAACTGGACCAATAAATAAAAACAAGGTAAGTGGAGAAAAGACTGATCTTGTCAAAGACTTAATTCTGCTAGAATCAACTATCAACACTCAAGGAAGCAGCAGTAAAGAATTCAAATTAACCAAATATGCTGTGCAAGATCTCTTTAAAGTGTACAAGAGCAAAGATGTCAATGTGAAGACTGTGATATGCCTGACCCAAATCATGTTTTTTTGAATAGCTTCATATATATGTGAAAGTTGGACAATGGATAAGGAAGACCATGGAAGAGTTGATATATTTAAGTTATGGTGTTGGAGGATAATATTAAAAGTACCATGGACTGCCAGAAGAGCAAAGAAATCTATGTTGGAAGAAGTACAGCCAAAATGCTCCTTAGAAGCCAAGATGGCCAGACTTTGCCTCTCATCCTTTGGACATATTATCAGGAAGCAACCAGTCCCTGGAGAGGGACATCATGCTTAGTAAAATGGAGGTTCTGTGAAAAAGAAGAAGATCCCCAAGTGAGATAGATTGGCATAGTGGCAACGACAATGTGAGATTGGTGCAGGGCTTGGCAATGCTTCATTGTATTATGCATTAGGTCGTTATGAGTCTGTACCAATTCGAAGGAACCTAACGGCAAATAATATTGAATAGTAAGGAGTTTTGGTGGTTCTGTGGGTTTCTTGTTGGACTGCTGACTACAAGGTTTGTGGTTCAAACCTACCAACCATTCTGCTGAAGAAAGAAGAGACTGATCCCATAAAGATTTACAGTCTCAGAAACCCTATTCTGTCCTAGAGTGTTGCTATGAGAATTGGAATCAACTCAATGACAATGAGTTTAGTTTTTGATGTTTATATTGAATGGTAACTAATTATCAATCATATTATTTCTCTTGGAGAGTTTGAAATACACAGAAATACAATAGGAAAGTAGAGAAAATAGATATGCAGTAAGAAGTTGGGTCTGAAGAACTGTGGGGTCTCTGTGTAGGAAACAATGGATGGTCCTTTCTGTGAGACAAGTTTGAGAATATCACCAGAATTACTCTTATGTGATAAATACCATTCTGTTTTAATGAGGCCCGATTGTGTGATTTCTCATGTTCTCTACCTACCTCTACTCTTTGGAGACTAACAGTAAGTCTCTGTTATCTGGGGCACTGTCATATTTTGCTTTCTCTAGAGAAACAGACCTTCACTTTCTCTCATATGCAAATGAACACAAGAGTGCTTCAGAGAGGAGTTCATAGAAAAATGGAATTAAAAGATAATAGGATTTTTTATGTGAAGTTTTTGAAGCCCCTTCTGATTATCCTTTCTATGTAAAAACATGTTCACATATCTAAGTGTGAGGTAGATTTATTTTTAAAGACTGGCTCATATGATTTTAAGAGCTGGAAAGTTTAAACTTTTTACATCAGGTTATAGGATAGTGATTATACCTGTTTTATATTCCAAAATTCAGAGATCATGCATATACATAAGGGATTCTTGCTGTCTTGTGTGGATCATATGATAGGAAGGGATTTCTGTAGTCCTGCTTTCCAAAATCTTTAGGTTAAATGATGAGATTAGTGGAGGAGTTCTGGTAAGAAGTCTAGTTATAGTTTTGAGGCAGAATACTCACTCAGGAAAATTCCCTTTTTGTGTGCAGGTCTTCTACTGTAAGGAAGAGGCCTAGCCACTTTATGGATGCTAAGCAACTGATTAAATCACATATACATACTTCATAACAACATCTAGACTAGTGTTTGGCACAATAACTGCGCATCATTGTTTTATTTTGCTTGGATCCATAAGCAACATTTATGGAAAAAGTAGTCAAGAAATCAAACAACATATTGCACTAGGCAAATCTGCTGCAAAAAGACCTCTTTAAAGTGTTAATAAACAAAGATGTCTGTGTGAGGACTAAGATGCACCTGCCCCAAGTACATCTTAGTTTTTTCAATAGTTTCATATGTATGTGAAAGTTGGACAATGTATAAAGAACACTGTAGAAGAATTTAAATTATGGTTTTGAGAAATACTCAAAACACCATGGATTACCAAAAGAACAAATAAATCTGTCTTTGAAAAAGTATAGTCAGAATGTTCCATAGAAGTGAGAATGCAGACACTCTTCATCTCATACTTTGGACATGTGTTCAACAGCGATCAATCCCTTGAGAAGTACATCATTCTTGATAAAGTAGAGGGTCAGCGAAAAAGAGAAAGACCCCCCTCCCCAATTAGATGGGTTGACACAGTGGCAGCAAATAAGAGAACAATTGTGAGGATGGCTTAGGAGCAGGCGGTGTTTTGTTCTGTTGTACTTGTGGTTAAGTGCCGCTGAATCACTTCTGACTCATAATAACCCTATATAGGTCTTCCAAGGAGTGGCTGGTGAATTTGAACTACTGACCTTGCAGTTCAAACCGACCTTAGAGTCCCGTACTTATCCTATAGCATCATACCAGGATCTGTTATGCTTAGAGTCACTATAAATTTGAACCACCTTGATGGCACCTAAGAACAACAACAGCATTGCCTAGCAAAGTTTACACATAAAATTAACCATTTCAGACATCTCACTGTTTCTGAATCTAGTGTCTCAAAGTAACCTAATCAGTAAATATGGTAATAGAAAAGGCCAGAAATGTTATTTTTCTGGAAAAGCAGACTTGGTCTCTGTAAGAGATTAAAGCTTTCAAGAGCAGTAGAACTTCCTCCATCTTACTGAGGATGCCACACATGCCTGCCTTTAAGAATAAAATCAGAATGCACAGGAAGTGCTAAGTTATTATAAAATGTTGTTTGGTGCCATCTAGTCAGTTCTGCTTCATAGAGACACTATGCACAATACAACCCTATGCACTACCCTGTCCTGTGCTATCCTCACAGTTGCTTTTCTGTTTGAGCCCATTGTTTCTGCAATTATGTCAATACATCTCATTGAGGATTTTCCTCTTTTTTACTGACCTTCCACTTTTCCAAGCATAATGTCCTTTTCCAGGGTCTGGTCCTAACAACATGTCCACAGTATAAGAGGCAACATCTCACCATCCTAGCTTCTAATGGGCATTCTGGATGCACTTCTTCCAAGACAGATTTGGTTTTTCTCTGGCAATCCATGGTATTTTCATATTGTTTCCCAATACCACACTTTAAATGCATCAAATATTGTAGGATCTTCCTTATTCATGGTCCAACTTTCACATGCATATGAAGTTATTGATAATGTCATGGTGTGTTTGAATCAAGTGCACCATAGTAAGTAAACTGATATCTTGGCTCTTGAACACTTTAAAGAGGTCCTTTACATAAGATTTGCCCAAGCAAAATGAAGCCTTTGACAAATTCAATCTTTTTTCCATTTAGCATGATGTGATTTATTGGTCCAGTTGTGAGGGTTTTTTTTTTTTTTTTTAGTTGTGATCCATACTGAAGGTTGTAGTCTTTAACCTTCATCGGTAATTCAAGTACTCTTCACATTCAGCTAGCAAGGGTGTGCCATCTGCATTATGTTGGTTGTTAATGACCCTTCTTCTGATCCTGATGCCATATTCTTCTTCATATAATTGAGTTTCTCAGATTATTTGCTCGTCACAAAGATTGAATGATGGTGGTGGTAGTATGCTGTTGAGTTAGTACCGACTGATAGCAACCCTATATAGGATTTCCAAGGCTTTATGGAAGCATAAAGCCTCCTCTTTCTCCTGCAGAATGGATGGTAATTTCAAATTGCTGACATTGAGGTTAGCAGCCTGACTCGTAACCACTATACTACCAGAGCTCCTTAAAGATTGAATAAGTATGGTGAAACACAACCTTGACAGACAACTTTTCTGATTTTAAACCATTCAGTATCCCTTTGTTCTGTTTGAATGACTGCTTCTTGGTCTATGTACAGGTTCTATATGAGCACAATCAAGTGTTCCAGAATATTCTTTCTCTGAAGTGTTATCCATTCTTATGTTCCACATAATCGAATGCCTTTGTATAGTCAATAAAACACATGTAAACATATCTGGTATTTTCTCCTTTCAGCCAAGATCCATCTGACCTCAGCAATAATATGTGTCATTCCATGTCTTCTTCTGACTATGACTTGAATTTCTGGCAGTTCTATGTTGATTTGCTATTGCAATTGTTTTTAAATTATCTTCAGCAAAGTTTTACTTGCATATGTTATAAATGATATTGTTTAATGATAGCTGCGTTCTATTGGGTCACCTCGCTTTGGAATGGGCACAATTATAGATCTCTTCCAATCAGTTGACCAGATAGCTATTTTCCATATTTCTTGACTTAGATGAGTGAAGGCCCCAGTGCTGCATCGATTTGTCCAAACATTTCAATTTGTTTTCCATCAGTTACTGGATCCCCAGTGTCTTCACTGCTGCTTGGACTACTTCCTTCAATTCCATTGGTTCTTGATCATATGGTACCTTTTGAAATGACTGAACATCAACCAGTTCTTTTTGGTACCGTGACACTGTGTATTAATTCCATCTATTTTTGATGTTTCTTGCATAATTCAATATTTGACTATAGATTCCTTCAATATTGCAATTTGAGCTTTGAAATTTTTCTTCAGTTCTTTCAGTTTGAGAAAAGTGGGATGTGTTTTTCCCTTTTGCTTTTTTAACATCACATCTTCGACTTCTTGAGTTCTTTAAAAATTTCTGCACAGTTCTTTTACTTCATTATTTCTTCAAGTTTCTTTCACTTTTCAATACTCAAGATAAAGTTTCAGAAGGATCTTTTCTGACATCTGCATTGGTCTTTTCTTTCTTTCCTGTCTATTTAATGACATTTGCTTTCTTTCTATTTGATGTTCATGATGTCATCCCACAACTCTTCTGGCCTTCAGTCATTAGTGTCTAATATATCAAGTCTGTTATTGGTGTGATCTCTAAATTCAGGTGGGGTATAATCAAGGTCATATTTGTAGTTTTGTGAGCTTGTTTTAATTTTCTTCACCTTCAGTTTGAACTTGTATATGAGCAATTGATGGTATGTTCCACAATTGGCTCCTGGCCTTGATTTGGATGATGATACTGAGCTTCTCTTCATCTCTTCCCACAGATGTAGTTAATTTTATTCCTGTGCTTTCCATCAGGAGAGGTCTAAGTGCACAGTTGCCTTTTATGTTGTTTAGAAATGGGTTTTGCAAATAAATAATTGATCTTGCCATATTCTATCATGAGATCTCCAACTTTCTTTCTGTCACTAAGGACAGATTTTTCCAACTTGGGATTCTGCCTCTTTGATTCCAATGTTCCCATTCCAATCACCAGTAATTATCAATGCATCTTGATTGCATGCTTGATCAATTTCAGGCTGAAGAAGCTGATATAATTTTTTAATTTCACTATTTTTTAATTTCACTATTATTGAGTTTAAGGAGCTCTGGTAGCG
Source organism: Chrysochloris asiatica (assembly GCF_000296735.1). Classification (NCBI taxonomy): domain Eukaryota; kingdom Metazoa; phylum Chordata; class Mammalia; order Afrosoricida; family Chrysochloridae; genus Chrysochloris; species Chrysochloris asiatica. The sequence continues at coordinate 25,804,095 of NW_006408534.1, forward strand.
TAGTGGTTACGAATCGGGCTGCAAACCTTAAGGTCAGCGGTTCGAAACTACCAGCTGCTCCGCGGGAGAAAGATGAGGCTTTCTACTCCCGTAAAGATTTACACCCTCGGAAACCCTATACAGGGTCGCTATGGGTCGGAACCGACTCGATGGCACTTAACAACAACAACAACAATTATTGAGTTTAATGGTTTGTGCATAAACTAGAATAATAGTGATATTAACAGGAGTTTCTTGTAGGTGTGTGAATATCATCCAAGGCTTGAAATGGTCTTTCTGATGATGAATGTGATTCCATTGCTTTTCAGTTTTTTATTCCTGGCTTAGTAAACCATATGATTGATTCAAATGACCAATACCGGTCCATTTAAGCTCACTAATGCCTGAGATATTTATCTTTATGGATTTCATTTCATTTTTGACAGCTTCCAATTTTCATAGACTCATGCTTTATAAATTTAATGTTCTGAATATTAATGTATGTTTGCTGCTGTGTTTTCCCATTTTGAGTTGTGCTACATCAGCAAATGAAGGTCCCCAAAGCTTTACTCCATCCATATCATAATGGTCAACTATACTTTGAGGAGGCTGCTCTTCCATAGTTTTATTTTGAGTGCTTTCCAAATTGAAGTGCTCATCTTCCAGCACTTTACTTGACAGTGTTCCACTGCTATTCAGTGACTAACCATTCAGAATGGTCTGCCTCTTCTTCTTTCTAGTCTGTTTTAGTCTGGAAGCTTCATTGAATCCTGTCTACCATGGATGACTCTGCTGGTATTTGAAACACCAGTAGCATAGTTGACAACATCACAGCAGCATACAATTCACTACAGTAAAACAAACTGACAGAGGAGTGATAGTAATGCAAAATGAATATTGACAATTGTTTGTTGTTGTTAGGTGCCATAAAGTCTGTACTGACCCACAGCAACCTTATGCACAGCAGAATGAAACACTGCCTGATCCTGGGCCAACCTCACTGCTGTTGCCATACTTGAGTCCATCGATGCTATCACTTGGCAATCCATCTTGTTGGGGGTCTTCCTCTTATTCTCGGACCCTCCACCTAACCAAACATTATATCCTTCTCCAGCAACTGGTCCCTCCTGACAATATGTCCGTAATATCCAAGGAGCATTCTGGCTGCACTTCTTCCAAAACAGATCTATTGGTACTTTTGGCAGCCCATGGCACTTTCAATATTCTCCTCCAACTTCGTAACTCAAAAGCATCAATTCTTCTATGGTCTTCCTTATTCGCTGTCCAGCTTTTGCATGCATATGAGGTTACTGAAAATACCATTGGCACTAATGTGACCATTGGTCACATTGGCACTAATTAATTGTTATAACACTATTAATTGTTATGATAATTTTATAGTAATTTTTTATGAAGACAAAATCTAATCACAATTGAGATGTCATTTTGCCACTCATGGGGTAGCTAGAGGGAGGGTTAAATTGGAATGATTTAATTTTTTTTAAGCTTTCAAAATGAATTATGTCATATCATCAAAACAAGCGTCTTTGAGAAAGTATTGTCACTCTTCTGTAGGAGAAATCCTTAGTTACCACTAAAGCAGGCCCTAAATTAAAACTCTAACGAACATGCACAGTGTTTTATCTATATAACTGGCTCCAGAGTGTGGTCCAGAAACCAGCAGCATTTGCATCACCTGGGAACTTGTTAGAAATGCAAATTCTTGGACCACATTCCAAACCAAATGAATCAGAATTTTAGATGGCTCTGTAATCTGCATTTTAACCAGCTCACCAGGAGACCTGGTGTGGCAAGGTCAGCAGTTCAAAGAACCAACTGCTCCTGGAAACCCTGTACAGGGTTGCTATGAGTCAGAACTGACAACCAGGTGACTGATTTATGTGAAAATCTGAGAACCACTGCTCTGGATCTTTACTCAGGCAATTCCCCCATCCTGAGATACCCCCCTGGCTTCTCCCTGCATGACCCATCTCTGAAGCTAGCCTCCTACTCTACTTCCTGTAGAAAATCATGTTGAAGAAATATTTGTTCTATCTTACTGAAATGTTGACACACCTGAGCTAAGTCATATTCAATTTGACCAACTCTAGAAGTGGCTTAATGTGTGTGAGACACAGTGCCTGAATAATCCTTCTGAGTAACCCTTGAGGGCAAGATTTTTGCCATCTCTTTCTACCCCTTCAATCTCTAGTAAATACACTGTAAAAATGTTTAGTGCACTGAATTGAAACTACACAAAAGTCCTTTGTATTTGTATGGAAAATAATGATAATCCCCTTCAGGGTCAGGAATGCTACTGACTTCATTTTTTTGTCTTGTTCCTACTTAAATTGAGCACATCTAAGACCTCTGTGAGTAGATTTTGGAAGCTTCTCTCCTGTTATTAAATAACTTTCTCCTCCATTAGAAAACATAGTACAGAAACCAGGTTTTCCCTCTTTTTAAACCATTGGCGTGTTGTTGCAACTTCAGAAATGTTGCTGAATTTTTAGGAATAACTCTGAACAAAAAGGGATAAGACTTAAACGTCCTCAATAATCTGCCATCTCCCTTTAAGACCTGAAGAAACCCTTTAGGTGCATTTAAAATGTTTTCCTTTCATTTTTAATTTTTGTTTTACGATAAGGCTAATTAAAGCAACACCTGTTTGGAATGATATAGTTGGTGCTGGGTCAACATTTCCATTGGTTTATAATCCAGCTGTGAAAACTCAATTTGGAAGAAAACTTGGGTGTATAATATCTAAACCCAGGAGGATTCAAAAGAAACACTAATATACCAGCCTGCATATTAGGGGGCAATACAAATAGAAGCAAAGTGGTTTCAGGTGCTTTTTAGCACTTGTGTAGTGTGCAAATAGTTTTCACAATCACAGTTTGTAGGCCTTCAGCTCCTCATGTAGGTAGGATGCCTTTGGGTATTTAAAAAGAATGAAAACAGGCCATTTAGTCTATGTAAAATGCTAGCTACTGTGCACATGGTAATGAGGTTTCTCTCATCAGAGAGGTCTTAAGATGTGAAATGATAACTCTCCTGTTTCTCTGGATTTAAGACCCCCTGGAGGTATACTAATGTGACAGATGACAGTACCTTTTGAAGACCAAGGGACAACTTCAGTCTTCCCTCTTCTACTGGGAGGCCCTGAAACAGAGATTTATTAGCATGTCATATAAAGAGCTTGGGTTCAGGCTGGAAATAACAGTGCAGAATAGAACCTGCTCTACAGTGATTTTAGGCACTTTTAAAATGCCTACAGGGAGGCCAATAAATAAAGCAGATAAAAGCAGAGCTGCTCAGATTGAATTAGTCAGAGCAACCTGGAGCCTCCACCTGCTCAGCCTCCTGCCACCATGAAGCCCAGTAGACGCTCTGTGAACCTTGAAGTTTGTGAGAAGCAAAGTTTGAAAATGACACCGAGTCTCTCAGTAACCCAATTGTAAGCTTTATTTTGATATGGGCTTTAAAAAACAAAAACAAAACGAGAGACTAAAGACTATTTAATTCTACAAGCTATGATGGCCCCTAATTCAACTTCACTTTTGATACAAACTCTCTTCTTTTTGTGTGAATGTGAGATGCCCTATGGTGCCAAGTTCTTTTTAAAATGAATATATATGTGCAACAATTTTTCCATTATTACATCATATATGCATTCTTTTTCCACCAAAGCAATAACAACAGAAGGTACAAAACTTATTTTAGCTCCTGCATTGACTGATCGTATCAAGTAAGTGGTTAGCAGACTTTCTTGAAGATAGCTTTGAGGAAATCTAATGCTCCAAAGAACAGCATGTAATGGAAGGAGAACTTGGCTAACAGTTTGGAGACAGAGGTTTTGGGTACAGCTGACCCATGCAGTTTTATATGTGTGATTTTTGCAAGTTACTGAGTCCCAAATTTTTCCCCGAAAAATGGAGACAGGAATTTCTGACAGATTCATTAACCGGTTGTTTTTTGAGGATTGTTGTTACTGTTGTTGTTGTACAGTCAGTTCCATTTCATAGTGACCTTATTTATGTGCAATAGAATAAATCACTGCCTGGTCCTGTGCCATCCTTGTGATGTTTGAGCCCTTTGCTGCTGCCACTGTACCAATCAGTCTCACTGGGGGTCTTCCTCTTTTTCAATGACCCATCACTTTATTGAAAAGGATGTCCTTCTCCAGAGACTGTTCCCTGTGATAATATGTCATAATTATGAGAGACTAAGTCTCGCCATCCTGGCCTCTGAGAAGCATTCTGGTTATACTGCCAACACAGAATTAATTGTTTTCCTGGCAGACCATGATATTTTTAATATTCTTCTCCAATATCATAACTCATCTACTGCATCAATTCTTCTACAGTCTTCCATATTCATTGTCCAACTTTTATATAAATATGATTCTATTGAAAAATACCATAGATTGGATCAGGCACACATTATCCACAAACTGACATGTTTGCTCTTTTTTTTTTTTTTTTTTGCTGGTAGCATGGGTCAGCTTTATTGTTTTTAAGAAGAAAACTACATTTAAAATATATTGGATTTTCAAAATGGTTAGTAACCTCCCAAATATTTTCTGTGTTTTGTACAGTGGATATAAAATATTTAGAAAGCCAATAAAGTGTCTGTGAACTCAGACTAATAACAAAACACATTTAAAAATTTGAAATCATAGACTAGTGCATTTAAAAAAAATCTTTCACCATTTATTTTTTAAAGCTTTTATTGTGAATTGAGTGATAGTTTAAATGGGAAAACATCAGTTTACACTCATTGTTTTATTGCAATGATTACAGTCTCCTCCATGCATCATCATTCATCAGTATTTGCTTCTATTCCCTCTGTTTTTTTGTTTTTTTCATATATACACAAAAACACTCAGGAATATATAATCATTTAAACAACCCAAGAGCACATCCTGCAAGCCTGCCTCCTGGCCACCAGCACACAGCCTTTCTCTTTCCATGAGTCTAGAGTCCTCAGCTGCTCTATCTCTCCATGTCATCATCTTTGCCTCCATTTCTGGTGTCACTGTTTCTCTGGATAGGGTCCCACATTCCACTCATGCTCTTCTCCTTTGATGGTCATAGGGTCCTTTGTTCCATTCTGGAATGTAAGATTAACTACTCCCCTCTCTATGTTATAAAATTTCTACCTTTACAGTTGTGACCGTTGCAATTATTCATGATAACGATTACTCACTATTAAATCATAAGAATCTTATTCCCATCTCCTTTCACCAGACCTGTATAGACAAGATGGAAACTATTCCGTGGGGATTCTACCTTCCCCCACACACTCTGAAACAAAACTCTCTCTTGAAAATTTGTAAGCCAGCCACTTCGTGCCTTTATAGTCCCCCCCATTTGAGGTAGCCAGTGTCTAAGTTGCTTGTTCCTGTCAACCCTGTGTATAGAGGGGATAGGATTGACCCTTGATGTGAAGACCCCTTCCCTCTCAGTTGGTATTTTGAGCTACTATATCTATAATTATAGGTCAAGTTTATCAAATTGTAGAAATTAACATTTGTTTCCTTTATACAAATTTCTTTATCTTCCTCTAGTTGAGTTCTGACCATCAAGGCTCTGGAGAGGTCTCAGGGTTCCACCTAAGTTCCTATACACTACAAGACATCTTTGCTCTTGAACACTTTAAAGAGGTCTTGTGCATCAGATTTACCCAATGAAATACATTGTTTGATTTTTTGACTGCTGCTTACATGAGTGTTGATAGTGGATCCAAGCAAAAGGAACTCTTCAACAATTTTAATCTTTTCTCCATTTATGTTGATGCTATTTATTGGTCCAGCAGTGAGTTTTGTTTTCTTCACATTGAGGTACAATCCATGCTCAAGACTGTGGTCTTTGATCTTTATCAGTATTTTAAGTCCTCTTTGCTTTCAGCAAGCAAGGTTGTATCATCTGCATATAACAGGTTGACTATTAATTTTTCTCTAACCCTGATACCATGTTCTTATAGATTATGTGCTCAGCACACAAATTGATGTTAGGATATTCACTGTCCCTTTGTTCTGTTTAACATCTATCTGCCTCTTGGTCTATATGCAGGTTCCTCATAAGCACAATTAAATCTTCCAATATACCTATTCTCAACAATGTTGTCCATAGCTTGTAATGATCCACATAGTAGCAAGTCTTCACATAGTTAATACAGCATAGGTAAACATCGTTCTGGTGTTTTCTGCTTTTAGCCAAGATACATGTTACATCAGCAATTATACCTTTAACTCCAGATCCTATTCTGAATTTGGCTTGGACCTCTGGCAATTCCCTGTCAGCATACTGTTGCAGCCATTTTAAAATTTTCCTCAGCAAAACTTTATGTGATAATAATGATATTGCCTGAAGATTTCCACATTCTGTTGAGTCGCCTCTATTTGGAATGGGCACAAATATGGATCTTTTCCAATCAGTTTGCCTGGTATCTGTCTTCCAAATTTCTTAGCATAATTAAGCAAACACCTCCACTGCTGCATCAGTTTGCTGAAAGATTTCAATTTGTATTGTATCAATTCCTGGAGCTTTGTTTTTCTCTAATAACTTCAGTGAAGCTTGGGCTTTTTCATTCAGTGCTATCAGTTCTTGATCATATGCTACCTCTTGAAATGGCTGATCATTGACCATTTCTTTTTGATACAGTGACTCTATGTATTACTTCCACTTTATTTTGATGATTTCTGCATCATTCAGTATTTTGTCCATAGAACTCTTCAATATTTCAAGCTGCTTCTTTAATTCTTCAGTTCTTTCAGTTTGGGACATGCTCGGTGTGTTCTTTCCTTTTGATTTTCTAACCCCAGGTCTTTGCACATTTCATTATAATACTTGACTTTGTCATCTTGAGCTGCCTGTTGAAATTTTCTGTTCAGCTCATTTTCTTCCTCAGTTTTTCCATTTACTTTAATATCTCTACACTGAAAAGCAAGTGTCAAAGTCTCTTCTGGCATCAAGTTTGGTTTTTTCCTTCTTTCTTGTTTTCTTAATGACCTGTTTCATTATTCCCTTATGATGTTCTCATGTCATCCTACAACTCTTCTGGTCTTTGATGGTTAGTGTCTAATGCTTCATGTCTGTTCATGAAGTGGTCTCTGAATGTCAGTGAGATATGTTCAAGGACATATTTTGGCTCTTGTGGACTTGATTTACTTTTCATCTGCAGCCTGAAGTTGCATATGAGCAATTGATGGTGTGTTCCACAGTCTGCTCCTGGCTTTCTTGTGACCCATATGGTATGTTTCTACTGTCTCTTCCCACGATGTAATTAATTTGATTTCTGTGTATTACATCTGATGTGGTCTAAGTGTAGTGTCATCTTTTATGTTGTTTATAAAAGGTATTTGCAATGAATATTTTAGGGTTGTTGTTAAGTGCCATCGAGTTGGTTCTGTCTTATAGTGACTCTGTATAGCATTTTAAGGAGCAGCTGGTGGGTTTGAAACACCAAATTTGTGGTTTACAATCCAATGCTGATCATAAACTGTCATGTCCTATAGGGCGACAAAAAAAATAACAAAGAACCTGATGGATTCTAACGTATTTTGTGCCAATTCTAGGAAAGGTATCTAACCAAAATGTTGTTGTTGTTGTTAAGTGCCGTCAAGTTGGTTCTGATCCATAGTGACCCTGTATAGGGTTTTTGAGGGGCAGCTGGTGAACTTAAACCTTCAACCTTGCAGTTCAAACAGCTTTGCAATCTGGTGCATTAACCCCCAACACCACACCAGAACTCCTATATAGAAATTATTAAACAATATTATTGATATCCCATGCAAATAAAATTTTGATGAATTTAATTAAAAATAGTTGAAGCAGTACATGACAGGAAATTGTCAAAAATTCAAGCCAAATTCAGAAGAGGATGTGAAATAAGGGATGTCATTGCATATGTGAAATGGAATTTTGCTGAAACCATCAATATCAGAAAGAGGTTTACCTGTGCTTTATTGACTATGCAATGGGATTTGACTGTGTGCATCATAACAAGTTATAGATAGCATTGCAAATAATAGGAACTTGTACATTGACAGAGAGGTAGCCATTTGACCATAACAACAGGAGACCTCATGTTTTAAAACCAGGAAAGGTGTGTATTAGGGTTGTATCCTTCCACCATACTTATAAAACCTGAATTGTAAGGAAATAATCTGAAAAGATGGACTATATGGAGAAGAACATATCATCAGGATTACAGGAAGACTCATTAACAACCTGCAATATGCAGATACAACTTTGCATGCTAAAAGTTAAAAGGATTTAAATCACTTATTGATGAAGATCAAAGACTTTTGCCTTCTGTATAGATTACACCTCAACACAAAGAAAGCAAACTTCACAACTGGACCAAGAAAAACCATCAAGATAAATGGAAAAAATATTGAAATTGTCAAGAGCTTCATGTTAATTACATGCACAATCAAAATTCATTAAGAAAACAGTCAAGAAATCAAGTGACTGCCTTGGGCAAATCTGCTGCAAGATGTCTTAAAACTGTTCAAAATCAAAGATATCATTTAAAGGACTAAGGTGTGCTTGATCCAATCTATAGTATTTAAAATGTCCTTTAGTCACACACCCTTTTGTCTGTCAGCTTGTTTTACTCTAGTGGCTTGCGAGTTGCTGTGATGCTGAAAGCTATGCTAACAGTGTTCTAAATAAGAGCAGGAGTATCCATGTAGGTAGCGTAGTGGTTACGAATCGGGCTGCGAACCTTAAGGTCAGCGGTTCAAAACTACCAGCCGCTCTGCGGGAGAAAGATGAGGCTTTCTACTCCCGTAAAGATTTACACCCTCGGAAACCCTGTACAGGGTCGCTATGGGTCGGACCCGACTTGATGGCACTTAACAACAACAACAACAACAACATCCATGTTGGACAAGTTTCAACTGAGTGTCCACACTAAGCATAGGTTAGTAAAAAGGAAGAGTTGGTTCACTTGTGAGCGGGTAGCCACTGAAAACATTATAAATAGCAGCAGGACAGTGTCTAATATAGTATTGGAAGATGAATCTCTCAGGTTGGAAGATCCTCAAAATATTACTTGGGAAGAGCTGACTCTGCAAAATAGAGTTGACTTTAATGACTTGACTCGAGAAAAACTTTCAGGATCTTTATTTGATGATGGGGCACAACTCAAAATAAGAAAATGTTGCAAGTCTCCAATAACAATTAAAACATGGAACATATGAAGTATGAATCAAGGAAAATTGGAAGTTGTTAAAAATGAAATGGGACACATAAAGATCAATATCCTAGGCAATTGTTGTTGTTAAGTGCTGTCGAGTTGGTTTCAACCCATAGTGACCCTATATAGGGTTTCCGAGGAGTCACTGGTGAGTTTGAACCACTGACCTTGAGATTCAAACCTGCTAATGCAGTGCATTAGCCCAGAGTGCCACACCGGGCCTTCATCCTAGGCATTAGTGATCTGAAATGCACAGGAATGACCATTTTGAATTTCACAACCATATGGTTTACTTTGTTGGGAATGACAATTTGAGGTGGAAAAGTGTCTCACCAAAAATAACATTTCAAGATATATTTTAATTTCATCACTCTCTGTAATAAGATAATATGCGTATGACTATAAGAAAGATCAGCTAATACCATTATTTTTCAAATTCACACACCCTCCTTCAAAGCCAGTGATAATGAAATTGAAGAATTCACCAACTTTATCACTTTAAATTTGATCAAACATGCAATTAAGATGTATTAATAGTTACTGGTGACTGAAATTGAAAGATTGGAAATAAAAGGGATAGGCCAGTATTTGGAAAACATGGCCTTGGTGATAGAAACTATTGTTGTTGTTGTTGTTAGGTGCCATTGAGTCGGTACTAACTCATAGCAACCTTATGCACAGCAAAATGAAACACTATGCAATCCATGACCAACCTCACTCTTGCCACACTTGAGTCCATCGATGCTGCCACCTGGCCAATCCATCTTTCTGGGTGTCTTCCTCTTTTTCTCTGACCTTCCACCAAACCAAACATGATATCCTTCTCCAGTGACTGGTCACTCCTGACAATATGTCCAAAGTATGAGAGATGAAGTTTGGCCATCTTGGCCTCCAAGGAGCAGTCTGGCTGCACTTTTTCCAAAACCATTTATTGGTTCTTTTGGCAGCCCATGGCACTTTCAATATTCTCCTTCATGTGTTCCCTCTGAGTTTCAGTCTTAGAGGGGGGTTTATCCTGAAGGAACTTGATTGTTTGCCTTGATGGCTTCCTGGTGAACAGCTTGCTTATGCAACAACATGTTGTTGTTAAGTGTCGTCGAGTCGATTCTGACCCATAGCAACCCTGTATAGGGTTTCTGAGGAGCAGCTGGTGAGCTTGAACAGCCGACCTTGCAGTTCAAATGGCTTTGCAGTCTGATGCATTAACCCACAGTGCCACACCAGAACTCCATTCATGCCTTTATCACCCTCTATTTTTGATAGCCAATGTCTAAGTTGCCCATCCCTATCAATCCAATATACTGAAGAGGTAAGCTTGATCCTTGATATGAAGAATCTTCCCCGTTTGATTGGAATTTTGAGGAACAACATCCATAAGAAAAACTCCAGTTGAATAAATTGTAGCAATTTACACTTGCTCCTTGTATGAAACTTCTTTTTCTTCATCTGGTCAAGATCTGGTCATTGGTCATCTAGTCATTCAAGATATGTCAAATGGATAATATTTGTAAGTTTTGGGAGTTCTTACATGCTTCCCTCATTTCAGACCACCTGGCTGCTTCACTCTCAGCTCTAGCCTCCATGGGCTCAGGAGTTCACATGCCTCCCTAAACTTCAGACTACCAAGCCCTTCCTCTTCTCTCTCTCATCTCAGGTTCAACTGGTGTCTATAGAACATGGCCTAACTCAGCCCATCTCTTCATTGCTGCATTTCCCCCACTTCCACTCACAAGTAGACCAGGGTGGTCACCAGTGAGCATACAAGACTCCTCTTGTGTTTCCATTCACTTTCAATCTGAGTTTTCTTATGTTATATATATATATTGCTTTCATTATAGTTTTCTTTTGTTTCTCTGATTAGATTTAGTCCTAAATAGTTCAACCTTTGGGTGGCTATTATAAATGGTATTGTTTTCCTAATTTTCTTATCAGAGCTATCTTTATTAGTATAGAAGAATGCAACTGATTTTTGTATGTTGATCTTGTACCTTGTCACTTTGCTGAATTTTCTAATGAGTTCCAATAATTTTTTGCTGAGCCTTTGGGATTTTATTTGTATAGAATCATCAGTTCATCTTCTTTGCCAATTTGAATGCCTTTAGTTTCCCTTTATTACCTTATACTTCTGGCTAAGACTTCCAACACAATATTGAATAGGATTGGTGATAACAGGCATCCTTGTCTGTTTCCTGTTCACAGAGTGACTGCTTTCCGTTTGTCTCCATTGAGATTGATTTTGTTGGTTTTTTTAATATATGTTCTTAATTATATTGAAAAATTTCCTTTCAATTCCTACTTTTTTTAATGTTTTTATCAGGAGTGGGTTTTGGATTTGGTCAAATGCCTTGTCTGCATCAATCAATATTATCACGTGATTCTTTTCCTTTATTATATTTATATGGTGGATTACATTGATTCTTTTTCTAATACTGAACCATCCTTTCATCCCTGGTATGAGTCCCTCTTGGTTATGATATATTATTTTCTTGATGTTTTTGAATTCTTTTGGCTAGGATTTTGTTGCTAATTATCACATCTATATTCATGAGAGATATTGGTCTATAGTTTTCTCTTTTTTTAGTGAGGTCCTTCCCTGGTTTTGGTATGATGATTATGTTTGCTTCATAAAATGAAGTTTTCCTTCCTTTTCTAGATTCTGGAATAGTTTGAGTAGAATTGGTGTCAGCAGTTCTCTGAATGTTGGTAAAATTTACTAGTAAAGCTATCTGGGCTATGACTTTTTTTTAGTCTGGAGTTTTTTTTATTAGTTGATCAATTTCTTCTTTTGTTATAGGTCTGTTCAAGTTTTCTACTTCACTCTATGAACGTTTAGGTAGGTTGTGTTTTTCTAAAAATGTATCCATGTCCTATAGGTTTTCAAATTTGTTGAAGTACAATTCTTCATAGTGTTGTGTTACTATCCTTTTTATTTTCCTTGGTTTGGTTGTAACATCACCCATGTGGTTTCTTATGCATGCTATTTGTGTCTTCTCCCTGTTTTCTTTCGTTAGATCTGCCAATGATTTGTCAAATTTAATAATCCTTTAAAAGAACCAACTCCTTGTCTTGTTGAGTCTTTTCATAGTTTTCCTGTTTTCTATCTCATTTGTTTCTGCTTTAATCTATTGCTTTTCTCTGGTGACTGTAAGTTTACTTTGTCTTTTCTACTTGTTGGAGATGTGTTAATGTGTAGATTTTGGTTCTTTCTTCTATTTGGATGTGTGCATTTATTGTTGTAAACTGCCTTCTTGGTTTTTCTGTGTCCCAAAGGCTTGGGTATGTTGTGTTTTCTTTATCATTTATTTCTAGGAACTTTTAAATTTCATTATGTATTTGTTCTACTACCCAGTAGTTTTTAAACAGCATGTTTTCAGTTTCCAGGTATTTGATATTTTCCCCCTTGATCTTCCTATTGATGAATTCTAATTTTATAGCATTGTGATCTTAGGAGATGCTTTGTAGTATTTTGATGTTTTAAAATTTGTTGAGACTTGCTTTGTGACCTAACACATGTTCTATTCTAGAGAATGTTCCATGTGCACTGGAAAAGAAAGTGTACTGTGCTGTTGTTGGGTTGAATGATTTTTACAATGTATGAGGTCAAGTTAGTTGATTGTGTTGTTTAGTTCTTCTGTGTTTTTGTTGAGATTCTTTCTGGCTGTTTTATCTTTTCTCTAAATTGTATTAAAGTCTCCCACTATTATTAGCATAGTGGTTATGAATCGGGCTGCGAACCTTAAGGTCAGTGGTTCAAAACTACCAGCTGCACCGCAGGAGAAAGATGAGGCTTTCTACTCCCGTAAAGATTTACACCCTCAGAAACCCTATGCAGGGTCGCTATGGGTCAGAAATGACTCGATGGCACATAACAACAACAATAACAACTATTATTGTAGAGCTGCCTGTTTCTTTCTTCAATTCTATTAGTATTTGATTTATATGTTTTGGGGCTCTTTTGTTGGGAGCATAGATATTTATTATGTCCTCTTTTTCAAGTGTGACAACAATTGTGAGGTTAGCCCAGGACCAGGCAGTGTTTCATTCTGTTGTGCATAGGGTAACTATGAGTCAATACCAGCTCAATGGCACTTAAAAACAACATGCTGCTTTTTGCCTTTAAGATTATTTTATCATTAATTAATATGGCTGCCCCTGCTCATTTTTTACTGCAATTACCTTGGTATATATATATTTTTCATCCTTTAATTTTTGGTCTACTTTTATCTTCCTGTGTAAGGTGTATCCTTGTAGACATTATAGTGAAGGATCCTGTTTTCATATCCTTGCTGCAACTTTATGTCTCTCTCTCTCTCTTTTTTTTAAGGTTTTTATTGTGGACTTAGTGAAAGTTTACAGGGTAGATCATCAGTTTTACATTCAACAAATCATACACCTTGTTTCATTACAATGATTATAATCCTCTCCATGTTCCATCAGCTAACAGATTTTTCTCTATCCACTTTAGCTTAAAAAAAAAAAAGGAAAAAATAACGAAAACCCACTCAGGCATATATAATAATTTACATCTCCAAAGGGTACATTCTGCAAGTCTGCCTCCTGGCCACCAGCTCTTAGTCCCTCTCTTCCCATCAATCTAGAGTCCTCAGCCACTCCCCCTCTCCATGCCCCCATCTCTGCCTCTGTCTCTGGAATCTCTGCTTTTCTGGATAGGGTCCTGCATTCTGCTGTGCACTTCTCCCTTGATGGCACTAGAGTCCTCTGTTTCTGGACCGTAAGATTAACCACTCCCCTGTTTTTGTTACAAAACTTCTACCTTTATAATTGTGACAGTCGCAATTAATCATGATAACAATTATTCACAATTGAATCATATGAATCTTATCCCATCTCTTTTAACCAGACCCATCTAGATAAGATGAAATCTATTTTCTTTCCCCTCATACTCTTAAGCTAAACTCCCTCTTGAAACCTTGTAAGCCAGGCACTTCGTGCCTTTATCACTCCCTCATTTTAGGTAGCCAATGTCTAAGTTGCCCGTCCCTATCTATCCTGTTTGCATAGGGGATAGCATTGGTACTTGATGTGAAGACTCCTTCCCTCTCTGTTGATATTTAGTGTAAACACCTCTCTGATTATAGATCAGGTTCATCAAATTGTAGCAATTTACCCTTGTTTCCTTTATTAAAAAAATTTATTTTTATTTTTTTGTAATCTTCCTCTAGTCAAGTTCTGATTATTGAGCCATCGAGGCTAGGTCAAAAGGGTACCGTCTGCAAGATTGGATGTTCTTGTGCCTCTTCCCTCACTTCATATAAGCTGGATGCTTCACTCAGCTCTAGACTTCTGTGGCTATGTCCTTGTCCATGGGCTCAAGTGTCCTCTGGTCTCACCACTCTTTGGACCAACCATCCCTTCCTCTTCTCTCTCTCATCTCCAGGTCAACGGGAGTCAATGGACTGTGGTTGGACTTAACCTATTTCTTCATTGCTGCCTTTCCCCCTCTTCCACTCACCAGTAGTCCAATGTGGTTGCCAGCAAGGTTACATGCTTGTTTGTGTGTTCCCTTTGAGTTTCAGTCTTAGAGGGGAGTTTGTCCTGAAGGCACTTGATTGCTAGCCTTGATGTCTTCCTGGCGAATAGCTTGTTTATTCTTGTAGTAGCTAGTCATGCTGACATTTTTGTTTTGGGTTTTTCATGATGATCTTTCTTTGAAGATGTATCTTTTGTCACTGTAGCTGTTCCAGGCTGGTCTGCTTATCCTTGCTAGAGTGAATGAATGTCCCACCTCATAAGATTTTGGATGGGACTCAGGATTTCACCTAAGACCCTATGCTCTGTAAAGGCTTTGCACGAGGCCTATTTCACTGGACAAGCTCTAGAACCCCTTTTAGGTATTCTGATCAGTTATAAGCTGAAGATGGGCTTACAAGTTTTCTGTAATCATGTTTCCCAACATTCCTTTCTATTCCACTCAAGTGTCTATTTTACAATAATAGGCAAGGGAAACTAATATTTATAAGACAGTCAAGCATTTGAGTATTATTTCCCCTCTTCAAGCTATACCTAGATCCCTGTATCACAGAGGCCTGTTGTTCCAAGGTTGAGCATTCATCACTATTTACCTCTGTCCCATTTAGGACATGTAAACCTGTCTCAGTGTTCCCCTATCTATCTTGTTCTTCCACCTCCTCTCACTTCTTGTATTGCCCTCCTCAACACCCAAACTAAAACCCCCACTCCAACCTCTATTGTTGTGGTTACCTTATATTCCATTAATTCTTCCCTCCATTTAAGACAGTGTATTTTATCCTGTAATCTACCTGACCTTCCCACCACCTGGATATCTACTCCTCTGTGTGTACCTTCTTTCACATTGTAATTGTTTTGATTATAGACTGACTTCACAGATCATCTGTTCTTATTATTTTATTCTGTTCTTGACTCTTCCATTTGTCGATTGAGTTCAGGGTGATGCTGCCATGTACGTCATTCTGTAGTTGTTATGTGTTCTTTTTGGTTCTCAGTCCACAGAACTTCCTTTAGGATGTTCTTCATAGCACAGTTGGACTTGGCAAAATCCCTTAGCTTCTGTTTATCCTGGAATGTTTTGATTACACCATCATATTTGATTGACAGCTTTGCTGGGTAAAGGATTCTTGGGTGGCAGTTTTTTTCTTTGAGAGTTTTATATATGTCTTCCCATTGCCTTCTTATCTGCACAGTTTCTGTTGAGAGATCTGAGCTTAGTCTGATTTGCTTGACTTTATATGTTACAATTCTCTTTTCCCTAGCTGCTTTCAGGATTCTGTCCTTATCTTTGAATTTGAAGAGCTTGATTATTATATGTCTTGGTTATTATCTTTTAGAGTCTAACTTTCCTGAGTTTTGTTGAGTTTCTTGAATGCTTATCTTTTCACTTTTCAGGATGTTAGGAAAATTTTCTTACAGAAGCTCTTCAACTATCTCCTCTGTGGACTTGTGTGATTTTTCTTGCTCTGGAATGCTGGTAATTCTTAAGTTATTCATACTCATGTTGTCCAACATGAATCTTAGAATTTCTTCAGATTTTTTTATCCTTTTTTTCTGTTTGTTCTTCTATCATAGTAGTGTTGAGAGATTTATCTTCCAGCTCACTAGTTCTAACTTCTATCTCTTCAATTCTACTCCTTTGCCCTTTCAGTGAATTGTCCATTTCTGATATTCTATTATTAATTATTTGGATCTCTTTTTGTAGGTTTTGAATTGTTTCCAATGCTGTATCTATCTTATTTGATTGTTTCTGTAGCACTTTTCTGACTTCTTATTATTGAAATTGTTAAAGACTTAATTTTGCTTGGATCTACAATCAACACTTATGGAAGCAGCATAAGTTGCTACAAAATATTGTTGTAGACAAATCTTCAGCACAAGACCTTTTCAGAGTATTCAAGAGCAAAGATACCAGTAGAGGATTAAGGTGCACCTGACCCAAGCATAGTATTTTCAATAGCCTCATAAGTATGTGAAAGTTGGACAATGAATAAGGAAACCATAGAAGAATTGATGATTTTGAGTTATAGTTTTGAGTAAGAATAATGGACTACCAGAGGAGTAAGCAAATCTGTATTGGAAGAAGTACACACAGAATACTTTGGACATATTATCAGGAGGGACTAGGCCTTGGAGAATGACATTATGCTTGATATAGTGAAGGGTCAGCAAAAAAAAGGAATATCCCTAACAAGATGGATTGACACAGGGGTAGCAGCAATGGGTTCAAGTGTAACAACAGTTGTTAAATAGCACAGGACTGGGCATTGCTCTGATTTTTTATGCATAGGGTCTCTATAAGTCTGAACTATCCCACTGGCACCTAAAAATAACAATGGGAAAAATAATGAATGATGCAAGAAACATCTAAAGAAGATGCAAGGAAGTCACTCTACCAAAAAAAAAAAATAAAGGTGAATGTTCTATCATTTCAGAAGACAGCATATAATCAAGAACCATTGATATTGAAGGAAGAAATTCCCACTGCACTGAATGCATTAGTGAAAAGTAAAAACTCCAGGAATTGACAGAATACCAACTGAAATGTTCCAGCAAACTAATATACCATGGGAAGTATTCACAATTCTGAAGACAGCTTTCTAACCAACTTACTGAAAAGGATCCATATTTATGACCATTCCAAAGAAAGATGAGCCTATCAAATGTGGAAATTATCAAACAAAATTATTACTATCAGATGCAAGTACAATTTTCCTGAAGATAATTAAAAACTGTTGCATCAGCACATTGACAGGAAACTGCCAGAAATTCAAGTTGGATTCAGAGAAAGACATGTAATGAGAGTTATCGTTACAGATAATCAGCTGGATCTTGGTTGAAATCAGAGAATACTAGAAAGACATTTACCTGTGTTTCATTGACTGTGCATAGACTGTATGGATCATAACATACTATGGATAACATTGTGAAGAATGCGAATTCCAGTGCAGCTAATTGTGCTTATGAGGAAACTGTACATAAACCAAGAGGAATACTGCTTGGTTTAAAATAAGAAAATGTGTGCTTCAGGATTGTGTTCTTTTATCGTATTTCATCTGTATGTTGAGCAAGTAATCCAAAAAGCTGAACTATATGAAGAAGAACACAGCAAGATTGGAGGAAGACTCATTAACAATCTGCATATGCAGATGGCACAAACTTGCTTGCTAATAGCAGAGAAATGAAAGCATTTACTGATAAAGATAAAAGATTATAGATTTCAGTATGGATTATACTTTAACATAAAGAAAACAAAAATCCTCACAACTAGACCAATAAGCAACAACATAATAAAAGGAAAAAATATTGAAGTTGTTAACTTCAATATTTTATATAACTTCATTTTATATAAATTCATATACTTTCATTTTATATTTCATTTTTCTTGTATCCACAGTCAATGTCCATGGAAGTAATAGTCAAGAAACCAAATGACTTATTGTACTGGTCAAATCTGCTGCAAAAGACCTCTTTAAAGTGTTAAAGAGCAAAGATGTCACTTTGAGGACTGAGGATGCAAGCCATGATATTTTCAATCACCTCACTTTTTTGTGAAACCTAGTAAATGAATAAGCAAGACTGAAGAAGAATAGATGCCTTTGAATTATGACGTTAGCAAATTGAAAGTACCATGGACTGACAGAAGAACAAACAAATCTGTCTTGGAACAAGTATAGCCTCAATGCTCTTTAGAAATGAGGGTGGCAAAATTTCATCTCATGTACTTGGATATGTTATCTGAAGATACCATGCCCTGGAGAAGGACATCATGCTTGGTAACATAGGGGATTAGTAAAGAAGAAGAAGACCTTCAGTGAGACAAATTGATTCCATTTCAGTAGCAATGAGCTAAAACACAGCAGACTGTGAAGCTGACACTGGGCAGTGTTTTGTTCTATTGTATCTATGATCACTATGAGTCAGAACTGGCTCAACAATAAGGCAAAATGAGATAATTACTATAAATCTACAGCACAAAGGAGGGAGAAAAAAATGTTTCTTGGACCCACATGGAAAGTTTGGTTGGATTATATATGTATGGATATTTACTTTTACTTCTTCAATTCCTTTTTTCTTTTTTTCACATCCCAAACTTCCACATTGCCCATATCCCTTTGTTTTCTGCATTTCAGGTTAGAGATCTCATTAATCCAGTGTAAATATAGATCTTTCAAAGCTAGACATGATATTATAGATTATTTCACTTGCCATCTCATTCTGTAGTGTTAAATTTCCAAGTTTAGAACTCAGGTCCCTGGATTCCCTATCCAGGTTCTTTTGCTGGATGGTGAAGGAGCCAAGTTACTCACATTGTAGTGGATGAGGATGCTGCCACCTGACACTGGCCGTGTTCTTCTGTGTTGCTCCTACACACACACACTTTTTCTCTCTCTTTGGGATCATGGGGAGCCAGAGGATCTTACATTCTGAGCACCTCCTAGACAGCAGCTGGTCACATCTTTTAATTTGTGGCAAAATATACACATCACAGAATTAGCCATTTTAACCTTTTTCAAGTTTGCAATCAAATAATAATTCCATTTACAATGTTGTGCAACACATACCACTACTGATTTTTAAAACCTCTTCATCTCCTGAAATAGAAACACTATATGCATTAAGCAACAATTCCCCGTTTGTCCTTTCCCCCATCCCTTGGTAACCAGTCCTCGAATTTCTGTCTGTATGCATTTGTCTATTCTGGCCATTTGATATAAATGGCATCACATTATATTTGTCCCAGCTAGTTATTAAAAATGCATGTTGTTCTTTTTAAGTTCCGTGGAGTCGATTCCAATTCATAGTG
This sequence comes from Chrysochloris asiatica, assembly GCF_000296735.1. NCBI lineage: Eukaryota > Metazoa > Chordata > Mammalia > Afrosoricida > Chrysochloridae > Chrysochloris > Chrysochloris asiatica. The sequence goes on from NW_006408534.1 coordinate 25,823,578, forward strand.
ACCCTGTACAGGGTTTCCGAGGCTATAAATCTTTACTGGAGCAGAAAGCCTCATCTTTCTCCTGTGGAACTTCTGGTAGTTTCGAACTGCCACCTTTGAGGTTGGTAGCCCAATTTGTAGCAGACCTATATCCCTTCTCCATCTCAGACACATATGACTTTCCTCTGTTTAATAATCACCCGCCTAATATTGGACGCTTCTCTTTAAAGCTGCAAATGATGGATAACATAATTTTTGTCAAAATTATGAATTTCTGGTAGTTGGATTTTAGGTATCAACAGTTAATATTCCGCTAAACCTATGGAAGTCACTTCCTTCTGAAAGTAAGTTTGACCAGGTGATTTTAAATTAATCTAAGGTAAATAGACATTTCTCTTTTCTCCTTTCACCTCAAAAATCGTTTAACTCTTTGTAGTTTTGATCTCAAAATAGTAAGAGGAATATGGAGAAGAGAAGAGTCAAACTTTCCAAGATAATTTCAATTTTGTTGATTACTCTTGTAAAATATATTAGGAACCACTGATGTAATATACAAACAGCAATATGTTAGTATCAAAACTACATTTCTTAGACTATCTCTGAAACTAGTAATAGCAAAAATATACTTTGTTGGAACATGTGTCTTGATTTTTGAGTTTCAGAAAACTATAGTTAGATAGGCATGGAATGGGAGCCACTGAGATGATTATGGCATATCTTGGCTCCAGAGGTTATGAATTCAGGATAAAAGGTGAGGACAGTGAATGCCTTTTGTTTGCAGTTTGACAGCTTGGAAATGTCCGGAGAGCACTCTAGAGGCCCAGAAGCTATCTGTCATACAAGCTCAACAGCAAGCTAAACCCACTTGATGGGATGAAGCTGGAGGCTGCTGAGGCTGCCAAGCTTCCAGTCCTTTGGGAGAAAGTATGTAGTGTCTCTAGAGGGTACAGGAGGCCCTTCTTTGCTCTGAGCTTCTCTACATTTATCTCACACAACTCACCAAGCTGGAATTTGACCTATACAGCCTTAATTCCTTTTCCAGGTGACTTTTCTGAGATATGGCTTCCCCCACTGACATTCCCAAAGCCAATCACACTATTGTATGACTATAGCAGAGAAGACCCAGAAATGAAATCAAATGGTAGCTGCTTAGTAAAACAGCTGGTGGACTGAGCTGAATTCATTATGATCAGTCGAACTCCTTCACGTTACAAATGTAAGACTTGATGTATAGAAGCTGGTCCCCAGAGTAAGTTAGAAAGAGGCAGAACTGATCCTGGAGCCCAGTTCTCCTGCTCATTTTACATGACCTTCCCTGAGATTGGCCCTCTTATCCATCTTGCAAGAATAGTCATGGGGTAAACAGGACTTTTCTTCAAGCACATATATTCCTGAGGCTTGCAAAATGTCAGAAGTGGAACTTTTTATGAGCTGTTTCTTCATGATGAGAACTAAATCTTTAAATCAAATCAGAGACTTCCTGGCTTAACATTGAAAGGCATATTTGAGTTCATGTATTGCACTGTGTCTCCTTCTTATATATTTTTTTAACACATTAGCATCTGGCAATGAGTTCAGAAAATTTTTTCAAGAATTTTTGTTTCCTTTACCACACTTCTGTGTATACCAGAACTAGGAAAGCGGATGAGGCTCTATCTAAAGGAGTAGGTAAATAATGTTGGATACGGTTAATCTGGCAATGTTTTGTCAATTATCATTTACTACTGAATTTAGAGATACATGTTTTTTGTCATTGCTATTAATTACCATTGAGTCCATTTTGATTCATGACAGTCCATTTTGATTCACGACAGCCCTATGTGTGCAGATTAGACCTGTTCCATAGGATTTTCAAGATTGTGACATTTCAGAAGCAGATCACCAAAGTTGTCTTATAAGGTATTTGGGGTAGGCTTGAACCAACAATATTTCAACTGGTAGTGGAATGCTTAACTGTCTGTGCCACCTACGGTATTTAATAAACAGAAACTGGTAACCACATAGGTTAAGAAATGAGAAAAGTATAGTATGAATCCCAGACTGGATATTAAGATGTTTTGACACCTGTTCTTCTTCCTAGTCTGTCTTAGTCTAGAAGCTCAGCTGAAACCTGGCCACCATGGGTGACCTGCTGATATTTAAAATACCAGTGGCCTAGCTTTCAGCATCACAGCCACATGCAAACCACCACAGTACTACAAGCTGAGAGACAAGTGGTGGTTTTGCCTATGCATCTGCAATAACAATTGCACAAAATAACACATCATTTCACTATGTGCTCTGTTGTATGCTAAGGAGTTGAAATGTTATAATTTTAAGATAAAGAGGCAATAATTAAAAAATAAATCAACTAACTAACAAACAATCTCCTTTGGCACTACATGTTTTTTTCTTTTTTCCATGGTTGAATTTCCTGAAAAAGTTCACATTCATTAGCGATATTCACTAATTATATTTGTTGTTGTTGTTAGTTGCCATTGAGTCTGTCCTGACTCATAGTGACTCGATGCAAAACAGAATGAAACACTGCCCAATACCAGGTCAAACTCACAATCGTTGCTACATTTAAACCCATTGATGCTCCCACTATGACAATCCATCTCGTTGGAGGTCTTCCTTTTTTTCTCTGACCTTCCACTTTACCAAACATGATATCCTTCTCCCATGACTGGCCACTCCTGACAATATGTCCAAAGTATGACAGACGAAGTCTAGCCATCCTGGCCTCCAAGAGGCACTCTGGCTGCTCTTCTTCCAACACATCTGTTTGTTCTTTTGGCAGTCCATGGTACTTTCAATATTCTCTTCCAACACCATAACTCAAATGCATCAATTCTTCTACGGTCTTCCTTATTCATTATTCAACTTTCGCATACATATGAGGTTATTGAAAATACTATGACTTGGGTAAGGAGCATCTTCATACTCACACTGATACTTTTGCTCTTCAAAACTTTAAAGAGGTCTTGTACAGCAGATTTGCCCAATGCAATACATCATTTGATTTCTTGACTGCTGCTTCCATGAGTGCTGATGGTTGATGCAGTCAAAATGAAGTTATTGGCAATTCCAATCTTTTCTCCATTTATATAAATATATGATTTATTAGTCCAGTGGTGAGGATTTTGTTTTCTTTACATGAGGTGCAACCCATAATTAAGGCTGTGGTCTTTGATCTTCATCAATAAGTATTTTAAGTCCTCTTAGCTTTCTGCAAGCAAGGTTGTATCACATGCATGTAATAGGTTGTTAATGAACCTTCCACCAATCTGATGCCATACTTTTCTTCATATAATCCAGTTTATCTGATTATTTGTTCTCCATAAAGATTAAGAAGTATGGTGAAAGAATACAGCCCTTGTGCACACCTTTCTTAATTTTAAGTCATTCGTTGTTACTTTGTTATGTTAGAACAACTGCCTCTTAGTCAATGTACAGGTTCTTCATAGCACAATTAAGTGTTCCAGAATACTCATACTTCACAATGTTGCCCATACCTTGTCATTATCCACACAGTTGAAAGCTTTTGTGTGATCGATAAAGAACAAGTAAACATCTTTCTGGTATTTTCTGCTTTCGTTCAAGATCAATCTGATGTCAGCAATGATATCCTTCATTCCACATCCTCTTCTGAAACTGGCTTGAACTTCTGGCAGTTCTCTGTCAACATATTATTGCAATCATTTCTGTATTACCTTTAGGAAAACTTTGCTCGCATGAGATATCAGTGATATTGTCCAATGATTTCCACATTCCATTAGGTCACCTCTCTTTGGAATGGGCACAAATAAGATTTCTTCCAGTCAGTTGTCCAGGTAATTGTCTTCCAAATTTTTTGGCATACGTGAATGAGTGCCTCAAGTGCTTCTACACTTTATTGAAAGATTTCAGTTTATATTCCATCAATTCCTGGTCTTTTGTTCTTTGCCAATGCTTTCAATGCACCTTGGACTTCTTCCTTCAGGATCATTGGCTCTTGATCATATGCTACCTTGAAATGGTTGAACATCGACCCTTTCTTTTTGGTGCAGTGACTGTGTATTTCTTACATCTTCTTCTGATGTTTTCTTCATTATTCAATATTTTGCCCATGGAATTCTTCAATACCACAAGTCAAGGTTTGAATTTTTACTTCAGTTCCCTCAGTTGATAACTACTGAGCATGTTCTCTTTTAGTTTTCTAATTCCAGGTATTTGCACATTTTGCTATAATATTTGACTTTGCCTTCTTGAGCTGACCTCTGAAATTTTCTGTTTCATTCTTGTACCTCCTCACTTTTTCCATTTGCTTTAGCATCTCTATGCTGGAGGGCAAGTTTCAGATTCTCTTTTGATATTTATTTTGACCTTTTCCTTCTCTCTTGTCTTCTCAATGACCTTTTGCTTTCTTCCTGTCTGATGCTCTTGATGTCATCCCACAACAGGGTCTTCAGTCTTTAGTGTCTAATGCATCTAATGAATACTAATTATATGAATATAGCTATATTCACCAATTATATTAATATGCTCTTCCAATTCATTCCCCAAATCATTAATTTTGGTTTCTGTCCTCCAGGACACCACTCTTTATAGTTGACACTCTGGGCAGATTTTCCTTGAAACTTCATAATAGTGGCACCCAGGATCTCTTCACTGATGCTCCCCTTTGTACTTACTACATATACATCCTGGATGATCTTCTCTTAACTTTTCACACACTGTACAAACTAATGACTCTGAAATCTGAATTCCTACAAACTGCTCCTAAGGAACCCACTCAAGACACACATACTCAAAATAGCCCAAGCTAAATTTTGTTTTTTCATTCCTCTTCCCTGAAAGTTTCCTATATTCTCTACCTTTGCAATAGGCTTCATTTAACGAGTTGTTCAAGCTAGAAATTTAAAAGTCTTACGTCAATCATTCTTTTCCCTCCCTTCCCATGACCTTGTAAAGATCTGTTAACTCTCACTTCTCCTCTCCTCTCAAGTCTCTACCTTATTGCTATGATTCAGGCCACATGAACCTACATTATTCTCACCTGCATTATTGCTATAGTTCCTGTTATGTATTGAATTATGTTGCCCTCCAGAAGATATGAAAATTTAACCCTGTACAGATGAATGTGAACTTGTTTTAATACAGATTATTTCTTTAAAGATGTGATAAATTAAATAAGCAAGATCACACTGGTGTAAGATGGGTCCTACTTCTTCTAAGTTTTTGTTGGTGTTCAGTGCCGTCAATTCTGACTCATAGTGACCCTGTATAGAGTTTCCAAGGAGCAGCTGGTGAATTTGAACCTTTGATCTTGTGACTGGCAGTCCAGTGCTTATCCACACAAGTAGACCCTAAGTTGTTGTTATTGTTATTAAGTGCCATGGAGTCGGTTCTGACTCATAGCGACCCTGTACAGGGTTTCAGAGGCTGTAAATCTTTACAGGATCAGAAAGCCTCATCTTTCTCCCGCAGAACAGCTGGTAGTTTCGAACTGCTGACCTTGCAGCTCGCAGCCAGATTCGTAACCACTACGCTACCAGAGCTCCTTAAGTAGTGTTTTATAAAAGGGAAGAACAGGATTATGCAGAAGGCGATGTTATGTGAAGATGCATTTAAAATTCAAGGAACATGAATTTTAGTACCCCAATCCAGAAAAGATGTCCCAGACTACCCGAAACCAGATAAGACAAGGAAGGATTTTCTTCTAGAGTAGAATGAGATAGAATAGTCCTAACCTCAAGGACTGTAGGATAATAACTCAGTGCTCTTCAAAGTCATCCAGTTTCTGTTATTTTGTTGCAACAGTCACAGAAAATTAAGAGCATTTCCTAACTAGATTTCTTCCCTTTATTACATCTTTTCAATCCATCCTCCAGACTTCTGACAGACTGTTTCTAAAACAAATTCTAAACAAATGATTCTACTTCTTAAAACCTTTAATGACTTCTTATCACTTTGAAAGAAATATATATCCAAATTTCTTCACGAGGTATTCAAAGGCTCCCATCTGACTACCTTCTTCCTCTCAGTTTCTTCTTTTTTTAATTCCTCCAGCTGTATCCTATATTTCAGCAGCAGCAATCTGCTTGCAATTCTACAGTTCTCATGAACACCAGGATCTCTTCTGACTTTTGAATACCTGGTATCCTTCCATAGCACTGCCGAGTGTATCATTCAAAACTAAACTTCATCATACCTCATCCTCTGAGGAGACTGAGGCACAGAGAGACTCAGTAACATGGTCAGTTGTAATTAATGAAGAGCTACTTTCCTCATTTGGGATCCTGAGCTAATGAGAAGTTTTTTGAGGGGAATTTCATGTTTGTTTGGTGGTAACTTCCCAGGGAAGTAAAAGGAGTTAGAGCATATGGTCTGTTGGTTATAAGAGTTCTTTATGAAATCAAAGAATGGAAAAGTGGGTAGGAATAAGAGGACATTTTATAAACTTAAGAAAAGGTGAGATTAAGAGAAAAAAGGCAAAAACCCTTCACAAAATGGTGCATCTGTCCTCAAATTTAAAACATTAATATAATAATAATCCCCAAAGGAAAACATCCTCTTTGGCAAGTAATTCCCAAATTAGAGCAGCTGATGGATAGAGAGAGAGCGACTGCTGAGATGAGGTATGGTGCTGTCCATGGAGAAGAGAAGCAGACAGCTGTGAATTATGGGCTTTGGTTCCACCTGGGATGACGAGTAAATAACATAGTGCCACAGTGAGGCTCCAGATGGTTTGTGTAGCAAGTGTGACCAGAACCCCACTGAGGTATTAGAGCCTGTTAATTCAAACCGGGCCTCCCTTCTTATGTTGTAGCAATACATGAACCTGCCAGAGTGTGACTATTGAGTGTCCTGGTGGCCCTGTTATGAAAACAGACTTCTGTGGAAACAAGTTGATACCCAAACTAGGAAGCTGTGCTGCAGACGGAGTAAAGCCTAATGTTTTCTGAAAGGTAATTATTGATAACTTTAGAGTATCTCATGCTTACTGAGCTTTGTATCTACATATAACCCCATACCATTTATTACAAAATGATATTTCAAGAAAGGAGAGAGCAGAACTGGCACACGAGGGTGAAATAATAGTACTTTCTAAGTTTCAATTTCATTTTTTTGTTGTATATCTGCCATTACTGAGGTCACCTTGATTAGATAATAAGGAGTGCTTGTTTTCACTGAGCTGTGTGAGAAATGCAGAGGGACTTCAGAGGCCTAGCTCATCTGTGGATCAAAGGTAGAGTTTGTTGTTGTTGTTGTTGTTGTTAGTTGCCATCAAGTCGGTACCGACTCATAGAAACCTTATGCACAGCAGAAGGAAACACTGCCCAATCCTGGGCCAACCTCACCATTGCTGCCACACTTGAGTCCATCGATGCTGCCACTTGTCCAATCCATCTCGTTGGGGGTCTTCTTCTTTTTCTCTGACCATCCACCCTACCAAACATAATATCCTTCTCCAGCGACTGGTCCCTCCTGACAATACGTCCAAAGTATGAGAGATGAAGTTTGGCCATCCTGGCCTCCAAGGAACACTCTGGATGCACTTCTTCCAAAATGGATCTATTGGTTCTTTTGGTAGCCCATGAACTTTCAATATTCTTCTCCAACACCATAACGCAAAGGCATCAATTCTTCTATAGTCTTTCTTATTCACTGTCCAGCTTTCACATGCATACAAAGTTATTGAAAATACCATGGCTTGGGTCAGGTGCACATTAGTCTTCAAGCTGACATCTTTGCTCTTTAACACTTTAAAAAGGTCTTGTGCAGCAGATTTGCCTAATGCAATACGTCCTTTGATTTCTTTACTGCTGCTTCGGTGAGTGTTGATAGTTGATCAAAGAAGAATGAAGTCCTTGGCAACTTCAATGTTTTCTCCATTGATTAGAATGTTCTTTATTGGTCCAGTGGTGAGGATTTTTGTTTTTTTTTACATTGAGATGTAATCCATACCGAAGGCTGTGCTCTTTGATCTTCATCAGTAAATGTTTTTAAGTCCTCTTCACTTTCAGCAAGCAAGATAGTATCATCTGCATGTCGCAGGTTGTTAATGAGTCTTTCTCCAATCCTGATGCCACATTTTTCTTCATATAACCCAGCTTCTCAGATTATTTGCTCAGCATACAGGTTGAATAAGTATGGTGAAAGAATACAACCTTGTTGCACACCTTTCTTAATTTTAAAACATTCAGTGTTCCCATGTACTGTTCAAACAACTGTCTCTTGGTCCATGTACAGATTCCTCATGAGCACAATGAAGTGTTTTGGAACTCTCATACTTTGCAGTGTTGTCCATATCTTGTCATGCATGATCCACACAATCAGAAGCCTTTGCGTAGTCAATAAAGCATAAGTCAATATCTTTCTGATATTCTCTCCTTTCAGCCAAGATCCATCGGACATCAGCAATGATACCCCTTGCCCCATGGACTCTTCTGAATCCACCTTGAACCTCTGGAAGTTCTCTGTCAATGTATGCTTGCAGCCATTTCTGTATTACCTTTAGTAAAACTTCACTCGAGTGGAATATCAAAGAGATTGTCCAATGATTTCTGCATTCTGTTGGGTCACCTCTCTTTGGAATGGGCACAAATATGGATCTCTTCCAATCAGTCGGCCAGATAGCTGTCTTCCAAATTTCTTGGCAGAGATGAGTGAGTGCCTCCTGTGCCGCATCACTTTCTTGAAAGATTTCAACTTTTATTCCATCAATTCCTGATGCCTTGTTCTTTGTGAATTCCTTCAATGCACGTTGGACTTCCTCCTTCAGTATCATTGGCTCTTGATCATATGCTACCTCTTGAAATGGTTGAACATTAACCATTTCTTTGTGGTACAGTAACTCTGTGTATTCCTTCCATCTTCTCCTGATGCTTTATGCATCATTCAATAATTTGCCCAGAGAATCTTTTAATAATGAAAGTAGAAGCTTGAGTTTTTTCTTCAGTTCCCCCAGTTTGAGAGAAATGCTGAGCATGCTCTTCCTTTTTGATTTTCTGACTCCAGATCTCCGCATATATTTTTTTGATATTTGGCTTTATCTTCTCAAGCTGATCTTTGATTTTTTCTCTTCAGCTCTTGAACCTCCTCATTTCTTCCATTTACTTTAGCATCTCTATGCTGGAGAGCAAGTTTCAGTGTCTCTTCTGACATCCATTTTGACCTTTTCTTTCTTTCTTGTCTTCTTAATGACTTTTTTGCTTTCTTCATGTATGATGTTCTTGAAGTCATCCCACAACTCTTCTGGTCTTCGGTCTTTAGTGTTTAATGTATCAAATCTGTTCTTCAGATGATGTCTAAATTCAGGTGGGATATATTCAGGGTCATATTTTGGCTCTCATGGACTTGTTTTCCTTTTCTTCAGCTTCATTCTGAATTTGCATATGAGCAATTGATGGTCTGTTCCAGAGTCTGCCCCTGGCCTTGTTTTGACTGATGACATGGAGCTTTTCTATGATTTCTTTCCGCAGATGTAGTCAATTTGATTTCTATGTATTCCATCTGGTGAAGTCCATGTGTATAGTCATCTCTTATGCTGTTTAAAGAAGGTATTTGAAATGAACAAATAATTGGTTTCGCAGAATTTTATCATGCAATCTCCAGCATCATTTCTATCACCAAGGTCATATTTTCCAAGTACTGATCCTTTCTCTTTGCTCTCAACCTTTGCATTCCACTCAACAGTAATGAGCAATACATATTGATTGCATGTTTGATCAATTTCAG
>NW_006408534.1:25833361-25864343 GCF_000296735.1 Chrysochloris asiatica
TTGCATTCCACTCAACAGTAATGAGCAATACATATTGATTGCATGTTTGATCAATTTCAGATTGAAGAAGTTGGTAGAATTCTTCTATTTCATCCTCACTGGTTTTAGTGGTTGGTGCATAAATTTGAGTAATAGCGGTATTAACTGGGTTTACCTGTAGGGGAATGGATATTATCCTATCACAGACAGTGTTGTACCTCATGACTGATCTATCTGGATATGTTCTTTTTGACAATAAATGCAACACCATTCCTCTTCAATTTGTCATTCCTGGTATAGTAAACCATGCGATTGTCAGATTCAAAATGGCTAATACCAGGCCATTTCAGCTCACTAATGCCTATGATATGTGTTATGCATTCCATTTCATTTTTGATAACTTGACATTTTCCCAGATTCATACTTTGTACATTCCATGTTACGATTTTCACTGGATGTTGATAGCTGTTTCTCTTCATTTTGAGTTGTGTCCCATCAGCAAATTAAGGTCCCTCGGGCTTTTCTCCCATGGGCTTTACTCCATTCGTGTCATCATGCTCAACTCTACTCTGAGGAGGCAGCTCTTCCACAGCTACATTTTGAGTGCCTTACAACCTGAGGGGTCATTTTTGGCACTACATCTGACAGTGTTTCTCTGCTATTCATAAGGTTTTCAGGGACTAAATATTTGGAAGTAGTTCGTCAGTCCTTCTTCCTAGTCTGTCTTCATCTGGAAGCTCATCTGAAACCTGTCCACCATGGGTGACCCAACTCGTATTTAAAATACCAGTGGCATAGCTTTCAGAATTACTGCAACACACAAGCCACCACAGTACAAGAAACTGACAGTCGAGTGGTGGAAAGGTATATTTATCTAGCTGAAAATGTAAGCTAGCCTCTCTTAACTCCTCTTTTAAAGCCAGCACCTACACGTTTGGAGGTGCTTGAGCACTTGGAGTTAGCAAAACATGGCAGGATTCACTCATGCCCCACATATCACCTGAAGCAGAGAAAATCTTTAGGGCAGTGTTTCATAGCCTGAAGTAGGAAGTGTAAAAGGACCTTACTTAGTCCAGGCATAATACCACATAAGCAGCAGACTGCATCCTGGGGAATACAGAACCCAGTGGTTTACTTAAAGACAAGCATCATGTTAGTAAAATGAAAGCATTTTGATTTATTCTCTACTCGCAAGCCATTTTTAAACACTTATTACAAGGAGGATTAAAATGCAGTAAATCTTACAATAAAAAGAATAATGTTGTTAGGTGCCATTGAGTTGGTTCTAACTCTTAGAAACCTTATGAACAACAGAACAGAACACTGCCTAGGCCGGCACCATTCCCACAATCATTATTAAGCTTGAGCCTATTGTTGCTGCCACTATGCCAGTCCATCTTGTTGAGGGGTCTTCCTCTTTTTTGCTGACCTGCCACATTACCTGGCATAATGTCCTTCTCCAGGGTCTGGTCCCTCCTGATAATATGTCCAAAGTATGAGAGATGATGCCTTATCCTTCTGACTTCTAAAAAGCATTCTAGTTATACTTCTTCTCACACAGATTTTCTTGTTTTTCTAGCACTCACTGGTACTCTTAATATACTTCTCCAACACCATAACTCAAATGCATTAATTCTTCTATTGACTTAGTTGTTTGCCCAACTTTGACATGCATATGAAGCTACTGAAAATACCATGGCTTGGTTCAGGTACATCTTAAGTCTCAAAATGATATCTTTGCTCTTGAACACTTTAACTAGGTCTTTTGAAGGAGATTTGCCTAATGCAATATGTTGTTTGATTTCTTGACTGTTGCTTCCATGAGTGTTGGTGGTGGATTAAAGCAAAGTGAAGTCTTAGACAACATCAATTTTTTCTTCATTTGTCATGATGCTATTATTGGGCCAAGGAGCTCTGGTAGCATAGTGGTTACAAATCAGGCTGCAAACTGTAAGGTCAGTAGTTCAAAACTACCAGCTGTTTTGTGGGAGAAAGATGAGGCTTTCTGCTCCTGTAAAGATTTACAGCCTTGGAAACCCTGTACAGAGTTGCAATGAGTCGGAACCGACTTCAGGGCACATATCCACCAACCACCATTATTGGTTCAGTGGTAAGGGTTTTTGTTTTCCATGCATTGAAATGCTGTGATATTAGATCTTCATCAGTAATTATTATAAGTCCTCTTTGCTTTCAGCAAGCAAGATTGTATTATGCATATCATAAGGTTGTTTATGAGTTTTCCTCCAATTCTGATGTCACTCTCTTCTTCATATAATTTAGCTTCTCAGACATAATCAGCATATAGATTTAATAAGTATGGTGAACCAATACAACCCTATCTAATTTTAAGCCAGTAAGTATCTTCTTGTTCTGTTCAAATGACAGCCTCTTGGTTCCTCATGAGTACAGTTAAGTGTTATGGAATAACCATTCTCCACTACGTTACCCACAGCTTGCCGTTATCCACACAATCGAAGGCCTTTGCATAGTGAATAAAGTACAGTTAACATCTTTCTGGTATTCTCTGTTTTCAGCCCAAATCCATCTGATGTCAGCAATGATATCTCTGGTTTCATGTCCTAGTCTACATCTTGCTTGAACTTCTGGCAGTTTCCTATCAATGTACTGTTACAGCCAGTTTTGAATAATCTTTAGCAAAATTTTATTTACATGTGAGATTAATGATACTGTCCAATTTCCACATTGCATTGGGTCACCTAACTTTGGAATGGGCACAAATATGGATCTTTTCCAATCAGTTGGTTAGGTAGCTGTCTTCTAAATTTCTTGGCAAAGATAAGTAAGCACCTCCAGTGCTTTATTGGTTTATTAAAAAATTTCAATTGTTATTCCATCAAATATCAGAGCCTTGTTCTTTGCCAGTGCCTGCAGTACCCCTTAGACTTCTTCCTTCAGTACCATTGGTTCTTGATCTGATACTATGTTTAAACATTGTCTTTTTTTGTGTGTGTGTATAGTTACTTTGTGTATTCCTTCCATCTTCTTTTGACACTTTTTCATCATTCAGTATTTTGCCCAGAGAATCCTTCATTATTTCAAGTTGAGGCTTGAATTTTTTCTTCAGTCTTTTCAGTTTGAGAAATGTTGAGTGCGTTTTTCCCTTTAAGTTTTTTAGCTCCAGGTCTTTGAACATTTCATTATAATACTTGACTTTCTCTTCTTTAGCTGCCCTTTGAAAGCTTCTGCTCAGCTCTTTTATGTCCTCATTTTTCCATTTGCTTTAGCATCTCTAGTCTGGAAAGCATGTTTCAAAATTTCTTCTGACATATATTTTGGTCTTTTCTTTCTTTCTTTCTTTGGTTCTTAATGACCTTTTGATTTCTTCCTGAATGATGTTCTGTATGTTTATAGCTGCTTCATCTCATTTTGAGTTGTACAGGTCCTAAAAGCTTTATTCCATTTGTGTCATCACAGTCAACTGTATTTTGAGGAAGCAGCTTTACCCTAGTTATATTTTTAGTGTCTTCTAACTGGAGGGACTCATCTTCTAGCACTATATCTGAAAATATTCTGATGCTATTCATAACTTTCCAGTATTCAATAGTCTTGTGATATCTGACAGTGTTTCACTGCTATTCATAAGGTTTTCAGTGGGTAAACATTCAGAAGTAGTCTGCCTTTCCTTCTTTTGAGTCTTTAAATACCCTGCTGGTATTTAAAATACCAGTGTAAAAGCTTCTACCATCACAGAAACAGGCAATCTACCACAGTACGATAAACTGACAGATGAGTGGTGGAAAATAATTTTAATAGACGATAAATGCCTGCAATGGAAGAAGGCAACAAATGAAATATGTATGTATTATACTTGCTGTTGTTGTTGTTGATTGCTGATAAACAGTGTTGAGTGGTTCTGACTCAAAGCAACCCTGTATAGAATTTTCAAAGAATGACTGATGGGTTTGAACTACTGACCTTGTGGTTCAAGCCAATTTTGTGGTCCAGTGCATTAACCTACAGCACCACACCAGGACTCCATATTATGTTTGTTGTTGTTGTTCTTAAGTGCCGTCGAGTCGGTTTCAACCCATAGCGACCCTGAATAGGGTTTCCGAGGCTGTAAATCTTTACGGGAGCAGATCGCCTCATCTTCCTCCCGCGGAGCGGCTGGTAGTTTCGAACTGCTGACCTTCCGGTTCGCAGCCCGATTCGTAACCACTACGCTACCAGAGCTCCTTATGTTTAGTAGGCATATTATGTTTAGTAGGCATAAAATTTTATGTAGTAGTTTTTTAACCTCAGTTAAAAAACTGACTTTTTACTCAGTCCCTAGCATTCAAATAACAGAATGAATATACACAGTTCATTTGATGATGATATTTTCAAATGAAAATGTGCAGCTCACACACACACACACACACACACACACACACAGAGAGAGAAGACAACACAGTTCTTGTGCTCTCAAGTCACTAAATCTACTTGTTTAATAGAACACTGTATTTGCAAGGGACTGGATACTGGGACACAGCGCTGAAAGCTGTTTTCCCTGGCAAAATGCTCACCATCAGCCTGAGAGATAAGTAAAGAAATGCATCTTGATAGAGGCAATTTTAGAACCAGTAGTTCTATTGTCAAGGGTTGCTCACTACTTAGGATTTGAAAGAGTCCTAGAAAGGAAGGCTTCCTGGAAAATGTTGAATTTTTCTCACTGCAACTTGAGGTATTTGAAAGGGGGAAAGATATTCTGAAATTAGGGAACTGTGAGTTCCAACAATTCATTGATGAGAGAAGGTGTTTTAATTTGCTAGTGCTTCTATAACAGAAATGCCACAAGAAGAAGGCTTTAACAGAAATTTCGTTTCTCATAGTTTAGAAGGCTAAAAGTTCAAATCAGGGCAGTGACTCCAGGAAAAGCTCATTGTTTGCCCTATGAAAACTCTTTGACTCTTTCAGTTTTGGTAGCTCCAGCATTCCTTGGTTCCTTGGTGATCCTCACATGCCTCTATCTTCCCCTAGTTGGGCTTTCTTGTCTCTGTGTCTATGCTGCTCCTAAATCAGAGTGATTAGGTTTAGGAAACACCTTACACTTATAGGGCCACATTAACAAAACAAAGAAAGCCCCATTTCTAAATGGGATTACAGCCACAGGATTCCAAAACATATTTTGGGAAACACAGTTCAATTCATAATGGCCTGAGATATGTAGGTCATGACATAACTGAAGCAGAATGTGAGGTGAGAAAGGAGCAAGAGAAGACACTGGTAGTGCTAGCAGAAGGTGTAAGCCACCTTATGTGGACTTTATATGAAGATTCCAAAGAGACATGGTATAATTCTGCATTTGGGTGTGACGTGTTCAGACAGGTATTTTATATCACTCTGTTAGTAAATTTCAGGATGGGTAAAGAAGAGAAGACCAGAAAATCAGGAGAAGCCACAGAATAAGGAACATAGATCTTAATGTTTCCATTTTTTTATGTCCCAGACTACCTCTAGTAATAACACAGATAGCACAATAAATATCAATCATTTCTAAAGTGGCTTCAAAGCAAAATGGCTCATCCACCCTTAAAGATGTCCTGGGCTGCTTTCTGCAGGATTGGAGATCCATCTGCTTCCCTTGGCTTAATGGAAAGAGAGCAAGGCACAATGAACTTCTCTGCATTGTTCTATAGGTAATTGGTAACCTATCCTGTAGGTCCTGGGATGGAGTAATGACCCAGATTGCCCCTAGGTTCGTTCCATGTTAGGGAGTCCTGGGACATGGACATTGACTCCTGTCCTGGCACAGGTTCTTATTTTTCTCATGCTGAATTGCTGGAGGAGTGGTTGAAATCAGAAGCAAAATGCCACATTGTACGCCCACTGAAGTCTGGGCTCAAGGAAAAGAAAAATGATTGCCAGAATGTTAGCTCTTCTCAGTACACTCCCGGACCTTAAGCTGTCTTCAACAGAGTTGCCAAACAGCTTGGTGGAGACTGGCCTTTGGGTGGGTGTGGGCAGGGGAGGGAGGAGGGAAGGAGAACAGTTGGTTTTCCATCACAATTATTTGTTCAGAAGCAGCTCCCTTTCCTGAAAGGCTTCAGTATCACCATTCTACAGCAGGGTAAGTCTTTGACTTTGCATTTGAACTGCCTATCAAATATACCATTTGACTGTATACATGTAAGTGAAGAATTGTTTGAAACTGACATAGAGCTTTTAGTTTTCCACTTATTATTCTAGTTGGTAATTTCTTGGTAAAATTTAAATGCAATGCTAAAGCTTTGGAAAGGAATTATGATATTGTGACAATGATATTATGTTTCCATGAATTTTCTGGGTGGTGTTTGCATTTTCACCTGATGAGTTTGCCACTAGAAGCTGTACTTCAGACATGTGGTAGTGGTAAGTCATAAAAGAAAGAGTGATGTGTTGGGCTCAGTAGACTGGGATTCTAGTCACAATTCTAATCAGGTGTGTTACAGAATGAAGGTCCCATCACTTCCTCAAGCTTTAGTCTTCATAAGTAAAATTAGCACACTAAGCTTTTGTCAGTTTGATTTCAATTTTATAATAGAGCAGATACAGTCATAAGAGCTGAAAGTACTATGTTGAGGTCACAGAATAAGTTTCTGCCAGAACCATGGTCAAATTCTTCTCCCCCTTCTGAAATAAAAGTGCTCTGCAATGGGGCAGTGAGAGTGGTCACAGTAAAGTCACCGGTCATCATGGTTGACCTTCCTCTCTGGGAATAAAACTGAATAAAACTGGGAAGGGTTAGAGAGTAAAATGGCAGCTCCTAGCTTTTCCACTGTGTACGAATACCTTGGAATCACAAGATTTGCTGAGAAAGTACCACTGGGTTGAGGAAGAAGCACTATTTTAGCCCATTCAGAATTAGTGAAGAATTGATTCCTAGAATTTGTCTGTGTTCTTTCATTCATTCACGTTTTAAACATGCAGGGCCCTGCCTGGGACCTTGGCAGAACAGCAAGTCTTTTTTGTGATTACCACAATGAAATTAGGGTGATTAACAACTTACTGTGAAAAGCACACACCCAAATTTAGGCTTGGTGCATTCTGGACTAAGGTAGTTGTCTTTGGCCAATAGAGGGCTTTCATGATTGCTGTATGTCAGTTCTCAGGCACCCACTCTAGCATGTGGTAAACACTCTGGAGCCCCAAGTCCTCATAGTGGGTCCCATGTTCACTGATATAGTCTAGAGGAAAGAAAAGAGACAACTTGTGAAGTCTACAGAAATTGGAACACTTAAGACAAAATGGAAGTGAGAAAATAAGATGCTGGCTGTTACTTTATATGAAAAAAAGACCAAAATTTCAGTAGAATTCAAAACATAGTTGTCTTACACATGTATCTTTTATTTTTTAGTAATATATGGCATAGTTTAATAATAACAATGAGAGAAAATAGTTATAAAACACTAGAGAAATAAGAGAGCAAAATCACTAAGCAGTAGTCATTGATCTAAGTACTTTAATTTTCCTAATTTAAGCTTTACAACAACCCCTTAAGGTATTCATCTTTATTATTCCTATTAAAGGCATACAAAGGTTGAGGATCCTGTCCTAGTCCAGAGTCAGCAAATGTTAGAGTTGGAATGCACACTCAGACAGTATAGTAGCCTAATATGCAGCATACTATCCTGTTTCTCCAAAAATCAAAAATCAAGTAACAGTAATAATTTTATTACAAAACTCAGTAGTTTCAAGTTCCGTCTCTTCTCCCCTCTTTGATTTTATTTCCTAGAAGAAAACACTTGCAATTCTTACTGTTGTTTTCTCTGGTATTTACTTCCATATTTTGAAACATGAGGCTTATGCTATCTTTTTCTGATATTTCAATTTTAAACCTAATCTGTTGACTTTGCATCATTTAAGATGAGCATTTAACTCTTTCATACAGACTTCCTCTCCCTGCCTAACCACTCAGATATCCCCTTTTCCCACTCCCCTTTTATACTTACAGATCATTTTATGATAAATCAATTTCAGCATCTACTTAATTATGTAAATTATGTAAATTATTCCAAGATGAGCATGTATTATCACATTATGGTATTATCATATTATCATTTCCTACAACTTTTTATGGCTACTAATGACTTACTTTATACTATCTATATAGCTGATAAGGCGCTCTGGTAGCGTGTTGTGTTGTTGTTAAGTGCCGTCGAGTCGGTTCCAACCCATAGCGACCCTGTACAGGGTTTCCGAGGGTGTAAATTCTTACGGGAGTAGAAAGCCTCATCTTTCTCCCGCGGAGCAGCTGGTAGTTTCGAACCGCTGCTGGTAGCATAGTGGTTACGAATTGGGCTGCTAATCTCACGTTCAGCAGTTTGAAACTACCAGCTGTTCCAAGGGAGAAAAATGAGGCTTTCTGCTCCTGTAAATATTTACAGCTTCAGAAACACTGTACAGGGTCGCTATGAGTCAGAACTGACTCCACGGCACATAACAACAACAAGATAGCTGATGCTAATCCATCCCCAGCTTCTCTAACAAAGCTATCAAATGGTTCTCATTCTGAGAAGATGCTTCAGGCAGTCCTTCATGTTTTGTTTTTCCTAAGTTATTTCTCCTGCAGCCATCTGTCCTGTCCTTCTATTGCCAGTCAAGATTGTTTATTCTCTAGGACTGATTCATAGCTAGTATCATAAGATTTGTCTTCATCAACACCTTAGGAATTTTCTTGATCTCTTTCCTAAATTATGCCCCTGGTTTCCTGAATTCCAGACCTTCCTTTTTCTTTAGACCAGAGGTTGGGAGACATTTTTCTGCCACAATTTGTAACATCATTCACGGGTCATACAAATTTATCAAATTAAAAATTAGTCTGATATATTTGGTGAAATATTTAATTAACTCACACCTAAATTGATGACTCGAACTGCAGTTGCCTTGGCAGGGCAACTGCCAATGATTTTCTGGCCCTATATGGCACATGGGCCAGATGTTCCCCACCTCTTCTAGATGTTCACATTAAAAAAACCTACTGCCATCAAATTGATTCTTGCTCAGAGTGGCTCTGTATAGAGTTTCCAAGACTCAATCTTTACAGGAACACTCAGCTTCATCTTTCTTTCTTAGACTAGCTGATGTGTTTGATCTGCCATCCTTGAGGTTAGCACACCAACATTGAACCCACGGTAGCGTCAAAGCTCCATAACTATCATATTGTTGTTATTGCTGTTATGTGCCATCGAGTCGGTTCCGACCCATAGCGACCCTGTATGGGGTTTCTGAGGGTGTAAATCTTTACGGGAGTAGAAAGCCTCATCTTTCTCCTGCGGAGCAGCTGGCAGTTTCGAACCGCTGACCTTAAGGTTCGCAGCCCGATTCATAACCACTACGCTACCAGAGGGGAACATATTTTTAAGTAAATATATTTTATTGTTATATACATGACAATAGTTTGGATATCTATTTCTAGTTTGGATATCTTTTTCCTGCTAGAATTTTAAGGCATGTCCCTACTGTCATGTGGCTCCTAATGGTACTTTTTTGAAATATATGGGGCCATTCTTTATTCTAATTCTTTCTATGGGACACATTTTTTCTGTCTGGAAACTTTTAGGGTCTTTGCTTTATTCCAAATTTCATAATATGCCTTATTTTTTTTTAATTGTTATTATTCAACATGCTGGGCATACAATATTCCCTTATTATCTGAAAAGTCGTGTCCCTTGGAAATTGAATATTTTCTTCCGTTTTTTTTTTTTAGATGTTCACATAAGAGTATCTTTTTATGATAATTTCTTCTGGTAATCTTTGTGGATTTATCCTTTAATTTCCTTATCTCATTGTTTTTATTTTAAATTAATCTTTTATCTTATGGCTTCCAGATTTCCTTAAACTTAATCACCTCTAAAGGTCCTGGTGGAGTCCTAGTGTGGTGATGTGGGTTAAGGCACAGGGCTGCAAAGTTGCTTTGACTCACAAGGTTGGCAGTTCAAGCGCATCAGCTACTCCTTGGAAACCTTATACATGTACTCCTCAGAAGCCCTATATGGGTCGGAATTGACTCAACTGCACTTAACAACAACAAGGGTCCTTGTATGGTGTTGTAGGATGAGTACTGGACTGCTAACTGCAAAGTCAGAAATTCACACCCACCAGTTGCTTCTAGTAAAGGACCACTTTGAGTTGGAACTGACTCAACAGGACTTAACAACAACATAAGAGAGTCCTGGTGGTGCTGTGTTTAAAGTGCTTGACTGCTAACTGAATGGTCTGCAGTTGGAACCTATCAGCAGGTCTGAAGAAGGAAGATGCAGCAGTGTACTTTCATAAAGACTGACAGCCTTGGAAACACTATGGGATAGTTCTGTACTATCCTATAGGGTTGCTCTGGGTTGGAATTAACTCAATGGTCATAGGTTGTGGGTTAACTATACACGCACACACACAGTAAGGACCTCTGATATCATAGTGGTTACAAATCGGATTTCTAACCTCAAGGTTGGCAATTCGAAACTACCGGTTGTTCAGAGGAAGAAAGATGAGGCTTTCTGCTCCCGTAAAGATTTGCAGCCTCGGAAACCCGGTGCAGGGTCACTATGAGTTGGAACGGACTCCACGGTATTTAGCAACAACAATAATATAAATAGTAGCATAGTGGTTACGAATCAGGCTGCTAAACTCACGGTCAGCAGTTCAAAACTGCCAGCGGTTCCGTGGGAGAAAGATGAGGCTTTCTGCTCCCGTAAAGATTTGCAACTTCGGAAACCGTATACAGGGTCACTATGAATCAGAACCAACTCCACAGCACACCACTGTACATATGTATATACAATTACGTTTTTGAGTGTGATTTTTAAGTGCATTAATACCATTACTTTTCAAGAGTGTTTTCTTGTTTCCTGTTTTTTTTTTTTTTTTTTTAATAGTAGTTCTTTTTACATGAATTTAATATCTTCCTTTATGTCTCTGATAATACTGGTTGTTGAGTGCTGTCAGGTTCTTTCCAACTCATAGCGGCCTTATATAGGCTTCCAAAGGAGCATCTGATGGGTTTGCATTGCTGACCTTGTGGTTCACGATCCAGCTCTGATCCTACAGTACCACACCAGAAGTCCCTGAAAATACTAATTATCTTTAATTTTTTTCTGATACCTCTTTTGCCTATTCTTTATCTGAGCTACTTTTTCTTTTCTTTTTTTGATTTGATTCTTATGTTAGAAACTTAGTGCAAATGCCTTCATGCAAATGAATGGGTAATCAGTCATATTTAAGGTTCTTGTTGTTAAGTACCATGAAGTTGATTTCATCTTATAATGACCCATATAGGGTTTCCAAGGAGCCACTGATGGGTTTGAACCACTGAGCTTGCAGTTAGCAGACCAGTGCTTATCCTACAGTGCTAGGTGAAGACCCTAAAAAGCACTGAACTGTGAACTGCCATAGGGTTGGCAGTTCAAATCTACCAGTTGCTCCTTGGAAACCCGATACAAAGATCTAACTTGACAGCACTTAACAACAACAATATATATTTAATAGTTGTATTTGCGGGGAATTGATGAGGTGTTTGTAAATCATGGGCTCTGCTTTGAGATATATGGCAAGGACCTGGTTATGTCATTGGGTTCTTAGTATCTTCTCTTTAGGCTCATCAGTTTCTCCTTAGAGGAATTCTGTAAACTTCCTGCCTAGAGATTACAGGTGTGGTGTTTTGACTGCTGAGCAGGGAAAGATAGTGGGTGTCATCATTTCATGTGCAAATGTCTACTTACACTTTATTCTTCTTGTTTTGCTCCCTTTGTCCTCTTGGTTGCATGGGCTGAGTGAAGGAGCTGGGTTCTAGCTTTTTATAGAAACCTCCACCAAACTTTTTGTTTTCTGGCTCATCCCATACCCCAGCCTTAATAAATGCTTGATAACCTCTTATCTCTGTTCCATCTCAGACTTGTCCTGAATGAATCAGTAGTCATTTTATTGGTTCCACTGTCCGTTTACAGGCAGATGGGTTTTAGTTACCAGTGTTTTTTCTGATTTTTATTTCCAAATTCTGTTGAACATCTCTTGTCTGTTGCAGTTCCCTTTCTGATTTTCTTTGCCATGTTTTATACTTTAATGATATTTCTAGAGGGCTTGGCGGTATAAACAGATATCCATCCATATGCTGTTGATTTTCTATGTAGAAAATGGTTGAAAATATGAGTTCCCATTTCCCTTGCAGAACCAGTTCTAAGTTCTAGAACATATCACCAACACATTACATGTGAATATTTATTAGAGAATAATTCCTAACAATTTTAAAGCAATGATCAGAGTTTTAGAAGATTCAGAGGATCAATAAAATCTAGTTTCTTCCACACAATGTGGGTAGAAAGAGGGGCATTTTTTGGGATAGTAGATGATGAAGACACAGAGAGTAGGAAAAATTTTAATTGTACCTCAAAATTAGAGATGCAGTTTGGTAATGAAGAAGTGGCTAGAGCATTATAAATGATAGAAACAATTCAACAAAAGCTTGGGAAGGCAATTCACAAAACAATAGGGAAGAAGTCGGGAGGAGACCTTCCTTGAAAACCAGAAAGCTCTTGCAAGATGTGTAAACATGTGGTGAAGAACCTTGTTTGCCTGAAGAGAAAGTATAGGCTTAAACCAGTGGGCCTGGGTTCTTTCAGTCAATAGAAGAAGGTGAAGGAGCTACTGACATTTTTTTCATACCACTGAATCCAGAAGGTGGGAAATTCCAGTAATGTCCTTCAAGAGGCTGAAATCAGAAATAAACACTTTCTCCAGCTTCTTTAGCTTAACGGATAGGAGAGGTGTGTTGGGTTTCTTGGGGATATCCCAGGAGAGGAGAGACGCTTGTCAGCAAAGTACAATGACTTGTTGGGAACTCCTACTGAAAGTGAGCAGTGAGATGCCATTGTGGACCCTGGAGCAACTGAGTCATGCAAAGTCCAGTAGAATTGAAGGAAGATTAAAGGACAGAACAGTACAAGTGTTGGTCAGAAAGAAAGAAGTGTTCTATGCCTTAAGTGACACGTTAATATAATGGTGATTTGGCAATATATGTGTTAAGAGTTTTATTACATTTCATTTCATCACATGATGACTTTGAATAAGTTACTTTCTTTCTAGAGATCTGTAGAAAGTCAAGAAACAGACATCTGGTTGAATGTGGTAGACTGGGTAGCTGCTTTTATCTCTGACCCTTCCTGAAATCTTAGTGCTCAGCCTGCCCAGCAACTCTTATTTAGTCACATAGGTAACAGGACTCTCCTTATAATAATAAGCACTATTAACATTTTTTTTTAAGTGTTGAAGAGCAAAGATATCAGCTTGAGGACTAAGGTGTGCTTGATCCAAGCCATACTATTTTCAATAACTTCATATGCATGTGAAAGCTGGACAGTGAATAAGGAAGACCATAAAAGAATTGATACTTTTGAGTTATGGTGTTGGAGGAGAATATTGAAAGTGCCAAGGGCTGCCAAAAGAACCAACAGATCTGTGTTGGAAGAAGTGCAGCCAGAGTGCTTCTTGGAAGCCAAGATGGCCAAACTTTGTCTTTCATAATTCGGACATATTGTCAGGAGGGACCAGTTGCTGGAGAAGGATATCATGTTTGTAAGGTGGAGGGTCAGAGAAGAAGAGGAAGACCCCCAGTGAGATGGATTGCCAAGTGGCAGCATCAATGGGCTCAAGTGTGGCAAAGATTGTAAGAATGGCCCAGGATCAGGCAGTGTTTCATTCTGTTGTTCATAGGGTTGCTATGAGTTGGTACTGACTCACTCGATGGCATCTAACAACAACAATATTACAAATTTAAATATTCTTCATACTTAGGAAGGGAGTATAATTGATGCTTACATTGATGACAAAAGAAAATAATAATCAGTTTTGTTTTTTAGTTAAAGACAACCAAAGAAAATTTGTCAGATGGAGGGAGGAGTTTGGTGATAAATACCATTTTTTTAAATTGTTAATTTGTCACCAATCTTACTTGGTTGTTCCAGACCTCCAAATAACACTTGTACTGGCAGTCAATAAATTGTCACCCAAAGATTACCTACATTAATTTTTGAAGTATGAAAATTACCTCAGCTCAGTTCCTCACAATCATAAATATCTCTACACCATGGATCATATATACAGTTTTCTTTCAAAAGTATAACAATTTAAATACACAGCAATGGTTTCAAAATTATGATTTAAAAGAACAGAAAAAAATGTCAAGACATGCTTTAAAAAAAAAAAAAGCAAGTCCAAATACTTAAACATTTTAATCCACAGTGAAACTTAAGTATCCATGAGTCCATACTGATAAATAAATGTCTTCATAAGTAAATAAATAGAGGATAAAAGACAATTTTTTTTTTACAGAAGAATGTCAAGTAATTTAATTGGATACTCTGTTGTCATGAAGGTGGATCAAAACTCACCACTCCTTTCTGAGTGACTTCCTTCTTCAGTATTTGTTGTTGTTGTTATGTGCCGTGGAGTGGGTTCCGACCCTGTACAGGGTTTCCGAGGCTGTAAATCTTTACGGGAGCAGAAAGCCTCATCTTTCTCCCGCGGAACAGCTGGTGGTTTCAAACTGCTGACTCTGAGGTTAGCAGCCCGATTCATAACCACTATGCTAAGAAAGGGTAAAGCTAATTTTATAGTGGAGAATTCTGACAACTGTTGCCTCAGTCAGGTTATCAATATTGATATTAACATCAAGAGTAATCAGTCTTATCAGTGGTATATACTTTTGATTTGCTATTGTTAAATGCCATTGAGTCGGTTCCAATTCATAGTGACCCTGTGTAGGGTATCTGAGGAGAGGCTGGTGGGTTTGAGCTTCTGACCTTGTGGTTACAAGTCCAGTGCTTATACAACAGTGCCACACCAGGACTCCACTTTTAATATGATGTGAGAGAATTGGCACTTAACATCTGTGCCAATCCTTCCAAAAAACATGTAACCCAGACTAATGATGATAAAAAGTATATATACAAATCTCAATTGAGAGACATTCTGCAAAATACTAATGAGTGCTCTCAGAAGTGTCAAGATTATTAAAACCAGACAAGAGTTGCTTAAAAAACAAAAGTAAATGTAATGTGGTATTGTGGATAGGACCCTGTAACAGAAAACTGAGGACATTGAAATAAAGTATGAACTTAAGTTGATTATCAATATTGTTTCATGAATTATAACAAACAGAATATGGGAAACTGTGAGTATACAAATATAACAAATGATTATTTTCTAAATCTTAAACTATTCTAAAATAATTTTTAAAATTTTTTCATGCATTAAATGTTTTTTATGTATAAACTGTACATTAATCTATTTTGGTGTTAATATATGTATAAACTATGCATGGATATATGAGGGTATTAATGTACATAAAATTATACATTACTGTGTATGGGTGTTAATAGAGATTCATAAGAAAATGACCTGGAAAAGTATACATCAAGTTATTGGTTTGATTATTTCCAGAAGATGAGAATCCTGGTGTGGTGCTGCAGGTTAATGCATTGGACTGCAAGGTTCATTTGAATTGAAAGGTGGGTGATTCAAGCTCACCAGTGGCTCCTTGGAAATCCTATACAGGGTCACTATGAGTCAGAACTGACTCAACAGCACTTAACAACAACAGAAAATGGGGAAAAGATGGCTGAGAAAATGTGCTTTAGAACCTGAAGAAAGTCCAGGCATATTAATAACTACACTTCTCAGAAATCAGTGGGAAACTAAAGCTCAGGGGGCTACATAGTTGCCCTGGTCTTATGTATACCAGGTCTAGATCTGTGGCAAGACCATGACCAGACTGGGAAGCGGGTCCTTGCCTGCAATAGGCTTCATCACCTTTCTCTCAGGATTTAGCATTTGCAAGCTTGTAGGTCAGTGGTGTTCTTTATACAAAGAAGGTTGGAGAAGGCAAGGACTGATACACCCCAAGCACTATATGCTATTTATTCACCCTGGAGAGTAGATGCCATGTGTCATTTTTGACTCTTCATCCTCTGCATCTGGTATGGGACCTGCATGTCATTTTATTAACAATAGCTCATATTTATGCTTGGAGCATAGTGAGTACTTTTGGGGATTTAAGTAATTTAACCTCTCAAATTCCTGTGCCCTAGATTTTCCCTATTTTTAAGAGGAAGAAATTTAAATGTACAGAAATTAACCTACCCAAGGTCACTTTGCAAACTAAGGATGCTCTTAGGTCTCATCACATCTGTCAGTGCCAAGGTTTCCCTCAGTCACCATAAATGATGTTAGCAATTTGGTTATGTTATTACTTTTGGAGGTGAGTGGAGTTACTGTTTCTATTGATGGCAAAATTAGAGTGGATGTGCCTTCATCATTAGATGAAATAAAACAAAAACAAAAAAAGGCTGATTGAAAAATGCTTACACTTGTGACTCTACATCCCATTTACCATCACTGTGAGGTGCCTAGACTGTAGAAACTTTTCTGAGCATTGCCCTTGTCATCAGTTGCTGGAATTGTTCAAGATGGACTTTGGGGTCTAAGTGTTCCTTCCAAATCCAGAGTCTTTTAATGCATGGTTCATATAACTAGTCCCTAGGCTAATGTTCTAAGTGTATATATTGAGTTAAACTACTTTAAAAAAAAACAAACAAGAAGCATTATCAACAAACAAGAAAAGTGAACATCAGAGAAATTGACTACCTAACCCGGAAAATTCTATTAGATTATAAAAGGTTTAACCATCTATTCAGTAGCCTCATATGCATGCAAAACCTGGATAGTGAATAAGGAAGACTGTAGAAGAATTGATGCTTTTGAGTTATGGTGTTGGAGGAGAATATTGAAAGTGCCAAGGGCTGCCAAAAGAACCAACATATCAGATCCTAAAGGAAAATTGTTATCTTGAGTTTTCATTTGTTAAGTTTTAAAACCCTCACTAAATACTACAATTTTGATAGTGTCTTTTTAAAAAATGTTTTATTGCGAATTATAAGGAGCTCTAGTAGCGCAGTGGTTACGAATCGGGCTGCGAACCGCAAGGTCAGCACTTCGAAAGTACCAGCTGTTCCGTGGGAGAAAGATGAGGCGTTCTGCTCCGGTAAAGATTTACAGCCTCGGAAACCCTGTACAGGGTCGCTATGGGTCGGAACCGACTCGACGGCATTTAACAACAATTGTGAATTATGTGATAGTTTACATGGGAGAACATTTGTTTTACATTCATCCTATCATATATCATTTCATTGATATACGAAAGTTTACAAAAAAACTTTCAATGAAGTAAATTAGATGCTCAACAAGTGTTTATTTAATTACCTAAATATATTCAGCGTTTTTGATTAACAAAATAATAGTTATTTTTTAAAATAAGATCTCTTTCTGAAACACATGGTCACTTTTAATTAAAAATAAGGTCCATATTTTAAATTTGACATTCAATGTCCTTCAAAATATGGTCCACCTACCTTGCCAATCCCATTCTCTCTGAATAGCCACCTATACTCTAAGCATTTGTTGTTGTTGTTAAGTGCCGTCGAGTCGGTTCCGACCCATAGCGACCCTGTACAGGGTTTCCGAGGGTGTAAATCTTTATGGGAGTAGAAAGCCTCATCTTTCTCCCACGGAGCAGCTGGTAGTTTCGAACCACTGACCGTAAGGTTCGCAGCCCGATTCGTAACCACTACGCTACCAGAGCTCCTTATACTCTAAGCATAGCAATGTTTAATAATTGCTCCCAAATTTTTAACTTTCTTGCCTCCATTATTTTGCTTTCTCATTATTTGTTTTCTCTGCCCAAAATGTTCTTTATCGCATGCCTATTAAAATTCCTCCAAAACCTAATTCAAATCCATTTTCTTCTGTGAAGCTATATTCGGTGTTTCCCATTCTTAATTGCCTTTAATCTCTCTTTAGTACAGATAATGAATTGTGTGCAGTTCTAATGTAGCACTTACTGTATGCTCAGGGTTCTACTTAAATATATTAATTTGTTCCTCATCTGCCATTCTCTACATCTTGAAGACATATACTTGTGTTTTACTCAGATTTGCACATAGCAAGTACTCGAGAAACATTGACTTAATTCACTCATTTTAAGATTTGGCTGTGCAATAGAAGAAGATAGGATGCTATTCTAAAACAGTAATGCCTAAGCCCACCCCAGCATAATTAAATCAGAATTTCTGGGAGTGGGGCCAAAGCGTTGCTGTTCTAATACAGTTACTTCAGTGATCCTAATATACATTCAATTAATTGAAGTGGCAAGCGGGTATCACATAAGTGATAAAAGCAGGAAGGCAAAAAGAAATGTTAGCTCTAAGCTGGCCTTCCCTTAATTCACAGTCTTGTCTAGATCTTGATTGTCAACATCTCTGGAGCCTAATTATCATACCTGGAACACGTTTTGGCTAAAGTTGACTTTGAAGTCAACTTTAACTTCTCAAAGAAATCTGTGATGACATAAAAGATAGGTAAGATACAGAGTTAAAAAATGAGCCCCCATCTGTGGAAATGTTTTCTCAGACTCTGGAATGTACCTGTTTTTAAAAAGTGGCTTTGAAAACTTAAATAATAGATGCTTCCATTCATCCACATGCAATTTACTGATTATGATGTATGATGACGTCTCAGTCTCAAAGTCAGCTGTCTTCTGAAGGTGTTTCCTTCAATCAGGTTTATGTTTCTGAAAGTGAGTTGGACAGAACACACCTTTTATACAGTGACTCTTTGTAGATGTGGGCCCCAATCACTTCCACTCTTTACAGGTAATGCTAAGGGACAGTGGTTTTCTAAGATGCCAGTGCTCCCAGTGCATATGAAGCAAGGCTACTGGCACTAAATCTGTGGTTCTCAAGCTTAAGTGTACATTGGAATTGTTTGAAGAGACAGATTACTGAGTTCCACACTTAAGAGTCCTTGATTCGGTAGGTTTTGGATAAAAACTGAACAGCTCAAAAAAGGAGGGTAAGAATGGTTGCTCAGCGTGGAAAATGTAATCAATATCACTGAATTCTACATACAGAAATTGTTGAAATGGTGTATGTTTTGCTGTGTATATTCTTAACAAACAGAAAATAAGTAGAATTTTTTTTTTTAAAGCATAAGAAAGAAAAAGGAATGACTATGATTCTTAGTGTTGCAAGAATTATTTTGTGGCTAACCTATGTTACCCTTTAGTAACAAGGCATAAGGAGTAAATGTGTACATGATTTGCAACTGCATGCTCCTCTGAGTTATGAGTATGTGGATGGAGTTACGTCACGAGATGAGAATTTAGAGGGAGGTTACATGTTTTTGCCACAGAGTATTTTTTTTTTCAATCACAAGTGTGAAGCTTAATCACAATTTAAAACAGCCTTTTCTAATAAGAAAACCAACTTTGCTAACCATGATCCTTCCCACACACACACAGCTCACAGTCTGTGCCCAAAGCTTCAATAGCAGGCAAGCCCTTGGCTGCATCCAGAAGGTATTGTGGAGTGAGAAGGGCAAACAGGGGGAGAAAACAAAACAAAACAAGGAATTTTTTTCTCTGATTTATTAACTTTCATTTTTATCTACAGGTACTTTCAGATAATAACTCTCTTTTAAGATATCAAATGTGGCACTTTGGAATAAGCACTGGACTGCTCATCACAAGATTGGTGGTTCAAACCCACCAACTACTCCTTGGAATCCTTAAACAGGGTCACTATGACTCAGAACTGACTCAATGGCACTTAACAACAGCAAGACATTAAACAGATGCTAAGAAAAAAAACAAAATAAAAAACAACCAAGGATAAAAGATTAATCAGTCCTGTGTTTTCTCAGTAACCCAGCAGAACTCATCACCTTCTGCATACCCAGGAAGTACTATGCTAGGCAATGATTGAGAAGATAAAACATAAATCTTAGAAGTGATCCCATCCAACAAAAAGCTGTAGTCTACTCTCTGAATATAGACATGTCAGAGCTGACACACCAAATGCCAATACATTGTTAAAGGAAAGCGGAAGGAGACAGAAGGTGGTTGTTGGGCAATCAGATTCTTACATAGAGTAACCAGTTAAGCTGATTCCAAAAATGTTGTTTTTGTTAAGTGCTATCAAGTTGGTTCTGACTCCACCTGCCCTTGAGTAATGGAGTTTAGTGGCTGTTCCTTGAGTCAGGAACAGTGAGACAATTTCCATCAGTTGGTTTGTAAGTTTTGGGCTTTTCTCCTTCTTTCTGCAGGTGAAAATACTTGTGAGCAAACTCTGTTAAGGGACTCCCCCAGACAAATATGTTTTATACCTAGTAAAGTATACAGGATCTCTTTTCATTGCATTTGTTTAATTATTGGAGTGTTCTTTTGAGGTTAAGGGCATGTATTTAGATTTATTTTTCCATTGTCACCTTATGATCTAAATTCTTGCCTGTTAAATGCAAAAAAAAAAAAAAAAGGAACACTAAAGAATTATTTCTTAAAAAGGTCCCAACTTAAATACATCTGTGGAAACTAAGCATAATTTATTTTAAAATTAGGTTAAAAATGTTTGCAGTGTATGCCCAAACTTTTCCAGATGTTAAAACAAGTAAACACTATTAGATCAAATTTAATTAGGTTTGGTGTTTTAATCAACTTTTACCTGATTTTCTTTTTTTGCTTTTAACAAGGTTTATTCGTATTTTGGAGGTGGTCTTAAAAGTGTTAATTTTAGCTTTGCTTTATAATGTAAGCACACACACCAAGGCATTTTCTTATTATAAACTGAGTTAGATAAACTTTCAGAGTAGCTCTGCTTCATTAAACCAGGAAGTTTATATACCCTAACAAAAAAAATATGTATTTCCATTTCATGTTGGCATCAATGGTGGTACTGTGTATAATGTCGTTAGTACTGGTAGCTGGAATTCTCCATGGGAGACTGATGAAAGACAGATGACAATAAAAAGGGCATCAGAAACCAAAAAATAAAATGTAGGATGTGACTTTAGAAGCAAGGACACTATTTACTAAGGAAGAAGTGGTGTCTTGTGTTGTGGCCTTCAAAAATCAAAGACCAATATTGGGACTTCCATGACCCTAGAGAAGGACATTATACTTGGTGAAGTAGATGGTTCACAAAAGAAAGGAAGACTTGTAATAAGATGGACTGATATAGTAGCTAGAAGAACGAAGATGGTACTATGTGGGGAAGTGTTTCTTCTATTGTACACAGAATCTCTTTGAGTATGAACAGACTTTGACTCACCACCACCTAACAGCAGCATGCCAAGTACTGGGAGAAAGCTCAAGAAACTCCAGGGTAGGAAAGGGCTTCTTCACCTTATAGATTTGTAGGAAGAATGGGTGCTTAATGGAGTGGGCCATACTTTAGATTGGTCTTCAACAATAGTTTCTGAATTTCTTTGAATGACAGGGAATTGTTTTGGTTAGGCTCCTGCTGAAGATATTGAAAGATACAAGTTATAGGTTGTTGTTGTTGTTGTTAGGTGCCTATAAGTCCATATCAATTTATAGTGATCCCATGTGACAGAGTAGACCTACCCCATAGGGTTTTCTTGGGTATAATATGAAGGATATTATTACTAATGTCAGATGGATCTTTACTAAAAGCAGAGAATTCTAGAAAGATGTTTATCTGTGTTTTATTGTCTATACACAGTCATTTGAATGTGTGGATCATAACAAGTTCTGAACAGCATCGTGAAGAATGGAAATGCTAGCACACTCAACTGTACTCATGTGGAAACTATACAGAGACTAAGAGGCAGTTGTTTGAACAGAACATGGAGATGGTTTAAAATCAGAAAAGGTGGATTTCAGAATGTATCCTTTTAATATACGTATTCAATCTATATGCTGAGCAAATAATATAAGAAGCTGAGTTACATAAAGAAGAATGTGGCGTCAGAATTGGAAGAAAAGTCACTAAGCTGATATATACAATGACAAAATCTTGCTTGATAAAAATGAAGAGACTTTGAAGCACTTATTGATGAAGATGAGATTACAAGGTTCAGTAAGGATTACAACTTAATATAAATAAACAATTAAATAAGAAGGCGAGTCAAAAATGATTTGTGCTCAGGTTATATTAAAACACCCATTCACGTCCACAGCTGATGACAACAATGAGCATGCGAGTGAAATGATTCTATTGAACACACAAATGACAGTGGATTATATGGCAAATCACTTGAAAATAAATCATGACTTTGCCTATGAAATACTCTATGACAGAACTGGATTTCAAAAAGTTTTTGCAAGATGGATATCACACAACTTATAGCAAGAGAATAAACAGAAGAGTTTGAACATCTGCAAAGAAGATTTAGACTGATACTTAAAGGAAGGTAAAAGTTTCTGTTAAAAAATTGCTACAAGTGACGAGACATGGATTCACTACAATAAGCCTGAGAGTAAATGGCAGAGTATGGTGGAAACATCTTTAATCACTACACCAAGAAAAAGTTCAAAAGTCAACCATGAGCTAGAAAATTGATATTTACAGTTTTCTGGGCTTCTCAAGGACCAGTATTGGAACATTATCAGGGAAAATGTTCAACAATCAACAGAGCTCTTTACAGAGATGCTCACTGAAGACCTGAGCCTAAACTTCCAAGCCTAAACCATCCAAGGTTGTTGTGATTTTGCATGAGAATGCACGTCCACACACTGTATCCACACTGTTGACACTCTGAAAAACCTCTTTCTGAAGTATAAAGAATCCTCCCTAAAATCTTGATCTTGCTCCACCGGATTGTCACCTGTTTGGTCCCCTGAAAGTAGCCCTCTGAGGATGAGGATTCACTTCTGATGAAGAAGTGAAGACAGTGGTGCATTTGTGGTTTGCAGCTTAATAAGGAAATGCGAAAACTTGTTGACAGATTGACAAAATGTATTGAAAAACAAGGAAACTATGTCAAAAAATGATGTATTTGTCTTTTCTAAAAGCTGATTAAAATAAATTCTACAGCCAGAGTGCAGATAATTTTTTACTCACCCTCACATAAAGAAAGCAAAAATCCTCAGAAAGTGACCAACAAGCAGCATCATGATAAACAGAGAAAATACTGAAACTGTCGAGGATTTCAGTTTACTTAAATCAATAATCAATACCCATGAAATCAGCTGTCATAAAATCTAACATATTGCATTTGGCAAATCTGCTACAGAAGATCTCTAAAATGTTAGAAGCAATCATGTTACTTTGAGGACTAAGCTGTTCCTATCCCAAGCTACATTTTCAATTGCCTCATATGTATGCAAAAGCTGGACAATGAATAGGGAAGACTAAAGAAGATTTTATGAATATGAATTATGGTGAAAATTTAATATATCGTGGACTGCCAGAAGAATAACAAATCTGTCTTGGATGAAGTCCAGCCAGAATGCTGCTTAGAAGAATGGATGGTAAGATTTCATCTCACATACTTTGGATATGTTATCAGTAGGGACCAGTTCCTGGAGAAGGATGTCATGCTTGGCAGAACAGAAGATTGACAAAAATGTACAAGACCCTAAATGAGATGGACTGACACAATGGCTGCAACAATTGTCTTAAATATAGGAATGATTATGGGGATAGTACAGAACTGGGCAATGTTTCTGTTGTGCATAAGGTCACTATGAGTCAGAACCAACTCAACCGCACCTAAAAACATAGCTGCAACAGATGCATTATATTTTCTTACATAATGAAACTTTTTCATAAAATATCATACAAAGGGGTGATGTAGGTGGTGGAGGTAAACCAATGTTCTAATAAAAGTAGTTTCAAAGTTAGATATAGTATAAACATTACATATTAAAAGCATTGAAAGGTTCTGCAAGCCATAAAGACTAGATGGTCTCAATTTTCAGAGTGGAGAAACTTTCAGAAGGGAAAAGAAGGTTTGGAGGATGTGTTAATTTTTGATGTTGACCAGAGGCTGAAGATCAGGATAAAGACCAGGGGGTACAGTACATCTGGGGAAAAGAAAAACAAGCAGTGGTCTCATCAGCTAAAATGATAAGAATTAGTGTCTTTAGAGGCTTCAAATATTTGACCTTTTGCCCCCATAAAAGTCCTACAGCTTTGGGAAGTTAGAAAGAAATTAATAGAACACTTTGTTGTTATTGTTAAGTTTCATTGAGCTGGTTCCAATTCATAGCAAGGGTACCCTGTACAGGGTTTCCCAGGAGAGGCTGGTGAGTTTGAACGGCCAGACTTGTGGTTCAAACTGACTTTGCAGTCCAGTGCTTATCCTACAGTGCCACAACTAAAGACTTTAATGCTTAGGTGGAGTCCTGGTGTGGTGCTGTAGGAAAAGCGCAGGACTGCAAGGTTGGTTTGAACCACAAAGTCGACAGTTCAAACTCACTAGTAGCTCATTGGAAACCCTATGAGTCAGAACCGACTTGAGGGCACTTAACAACAACAACAAGGGAAGTTAGCAAGAATAACCCTGGGATTTATAGATGCTTTTCACTTGGGGTGAAAATTTTTATAAATTGGGGACACACAGAGAAACTTAAAATTAGGTCTGATTGTTGGCAGAAAACTAATAGAGGGGACATAAAAGCTAATATAGATATAGATATAGATATAGATATAGATATAGATATAGATATAGATATAGTTGGCGGTTATGTGCAGTGGAGTCAGTTCCCATTCATAGTAACCCTTTGTAGGGTTTCCAAAGCTGTAAATCTTTATGGAAGCAGAAAGCTTCCTCTTTCCACAGAACTGCTGGTAGTTTCGAACTGATGACAGTGACATTAGCAGCCTGACTCATAACCACTAAGCTACCGTGTGTGTGTGTGTGTGTGTGTGTGTGTGTGTGTGTGTAACTTGGTGTGTCAAAAT
Organism: Chrysochloris asiatica; assembly: GCF_000296735.1. Classification (NCBI taxonomy): domain Eukaryota; kingdom Metazoa; phylum Chordata; class Mammalia; order Afrosoricida; family Chrysochloridae; genus Chrysochloris; species Chrysochloris asiatica. The sequence goes on from NW_006408534.1 coordinate 25,858,069, forward strand.
TGGGATACATGGGCCTCTAGCATATTGTTGGCCACTCTTCATTAATTTATAAGATTTTGAAATTGTATGAAGATAAGGAGTGAAATTAAAGAGCTAGGCTAAAAATGTATGGTCAGCTTAGGCTGCTAGCCACAAGATTGGTGGTTAAAACCCACTAGCCACTATTTGAGACAAAAATGAGGCTGTCTGCTCACCCAAAGATTTACAATCTCTGGAACGCTGTATAATGTTGCTGTGAGTAGCAATTTACTCAGTGGCAGTGGATTTTTGGACTTGTTTTACACAGTTTAATTTTCAGTCTTTTAGTGTGGAAAACAAAATCTCCCGTCAAATTCTCAACTAAAATTCCTGGAAAAAATTATCTAGAATCAGTGACAAATTCAATATATAATGACTCTAAAATTTTTCCATTCTGATACATCTCAATTCAGTTCTTAATTAGATTCAAGTGCTCAATTCCAAATTCTATGAACACAACTTAACATAGCAAAAAGAGGAGCCTTCTCCAGTGTCAAGAGCATCTATAGCTCTTTTATAGAAAATATCTAAGATGATTAAGTTATTAAGAGACTCAAGCTGTGAATGATAATCAAGAGAGAGGAAAAAAAAAAAAAAAGGATGAAACTAACATTAAGGGTGATTCCCAGACACTGGCGTTAGAAGGTAAGGCTATTAAAACAGCTATGACTGAATGTTACAGGGGAAAAATGGAAATAAAAAAAAAAGATTTTTAAAAAATAGACTAAAAAAATAATAAAATAAAGGAATAGAGAATTTTATCACCGCATTAGAATGCATATAGGAATAAACAGATTTTACAGAACTAAAAAACACACTATTGGTAATTATAAGCACAATAGCCCCAAACCAAAACTCATTTTTGGTGGATTGATTCCTATAGTAACCCTATAGCACAGAGTAGAACTTTCCCATGGAGTCTCCAAGGCTGTAAATCTTTATGAAAACAGTGTCATCTTTCTCCCTTAGATCTGTTGGTGGATTAGAACCACTGACTTTTTGGCTGGCAAGCAGATGCTTTAATCTCAGTGCAAACATGACTCCCTAAGAATATAATAAATATGTCTAAAAGCAATTTGGACACAGCAAAAGAATGAATTCATGAACTAAAAGGTAGATTAATAGAAAATAATGAACTGAAACATCAATGTTATAATAGCCAACCAAACCAAAAGGAACAAACAAATACGATCTGAAGAGGAACCTGCATAAAATTATAAGATATATTTAATTGAATTCCCCTAAGGAGAGAAGAAATAATAGGACAGAAACAATATTTGAAGGCATACTAACTGAAAAATTTCTAAAATTAATGAAAGATATCAACACACAGATCTAGGAACCCAAACAATTCACATGCTGGATAAATACAAAGAAAAAAAAATCTGTGTATACTATGGTAAACTACTGCAAACCAAATACAAAAAAAAGACAAAGAGAAAATCTTACAAGCAGCCAAAAACTATCATTGTCGAACTAGAATTTTAAACACAGTGCAATGTTTTGTTTTTGTTTTTCTTAATGAGAAGAAATAAAAATCCCTATTTATATAAGCCAAAATGGTATAGAGTTGTAGGATAAACACTGAACTTCCAACCACTAGGCCAGTGATTGAAACCCATGAGCTGCTCCTTGAAAATCCTATGAAGGGTAGCTATGAGTTGGAACTGACTCAATGGCACATAACAGGATCAGGTCAAAATGGAGAGAATTTATCAACCTCAGTCCAGTGCTAAAATAAGTGCCAAGGGGAATTCATTGAGAAACACAAAAATTATCTCCTGAAAAGAATATAGAAATGCAGTTTGAAATGAAGAGCACTGGAAATGCTAAACATGTGGGCAAATATAAACTAATATTGACATTACATGAGTATTATGCCATTACATGAATAAAAGGAATATAGAAACGCCTCAAGAAGTTTAAAATGTATGAAGAACAAAGATACTTGGAAAAAATAATTTATAAGATGGAATGGGGTAAAATTCCAAATTATAGGATAAATTAAAAAAGTAATAATTTTATTAGATGATAGAATTAAAATACATAAGCTGTAATAGTTTGGATGAAAAGTAATAAAATAATGTATTGCTAAAAATTAACTGAGGGAAAATCTAATAATAAATATATTTGATTAGCGGTAAAGAAAGTCAGAAAATAGAATATAAAACAGATTAGAAAATTAGAAACCAACAGTAAGATATAAATACATAATAGTATATATAAACCAAATTTAATCAGGTTAATGGACTAAATACTTCAGTGAAACAAAGCAGATTGTCTAAATTTTAAAAAAGAGAGAGAGAGGAAAAAAAACCCCAACCCTTAACAATATGATACTTTCAACATAGAAAAACTTAGAAAAACTAAGCATAAGAATATAGAAATATTGCAGTTAAATATGGGAAATATATCATGGAAATGAGAACTGAAAGAAAACTAGTAGAACTATGCTAATAACAGACAAAATAGATTTTAAAACAAAATGTGTTCCTAAATATACAGTGGATATTTCCTATTGGCCAATCCAATAAGATAAAACAGTCTTAAGTCTACATACACCCACTAATGTGATTTCTAAGTCAATGAACCAAAATTGAAAAGAAAGAAAACTGGATAAACCAAGAAATCTTCAACCACAGTAGGAAGTTTCAACATATATATTTATTTATTTATGTTAAAGTTTTTATTGTGAATTGAGTGAGAGTTTACATGGGAAAACATTGTTTTGCACTCATTGTTTCATTGCAATGATTACAATGTCCTCTGTGCAACTCATTCAACAGTATTTGCATCTATTCTCTCTTTTTTGGGGGGCGGTGGGGAAGGTGTGTACACAAAACACTCAGGAATATATAATCATTTAAACATCCAAAGGACACATTCTGTAAGCCTGCCTCCTGGCCACCAACCCACAGCTTTTCTCTTTTCATGCATCTGGAATCATCAGCTGCTCTATCTCTCCATGTCCTCATCTCTGTTTCCTTCTCTGGTGTCACTATTTCTCTGGATAGGGTCACACATTCTCCTCATGCTCTTCTCCCTTGATGGTCTTAGGGTCCTCTGTTCCGTGAGTGTAACAATTCACGCCTTTTTGTTACAAAACTTCTACCTTTACAGTTGTAACCATTGCAATTAGTCATGGTAACAGTTACCCACTATTGAAGCATAAGAATCTTACCCCATCTCCTTTCACCAGGCTCATCTAACTAGACAAGATGAAAATTATTCAGTGGGGATTCTATCTTCCTTGCATACTCTGAAACTAAACTCCCTCTTGAAATCTTTTAAGCCAGTCACTTCATTCCTTTATAGACCCTCCACTTTTAGGTAACCAATGTCTAAGTTGCCCATCCCTATCTACCCTGTATACAGAAGGGATAGGATTGAGTCAACACATTTATTTTTTAAATAGATCAGCAAATAATAATTTTAAAAAATCTGAAAAATATAAACATCAAAATTAAACTTGACTTAATGACAGTAATACCCAAATTACATTTTCCATCTTTCCATTTTCCAGAAAGCATTTGTCAAAATAGACTATAATGCTGAACCATAATAAAATAAAATACTTTTTGTTCTCTAACATCAATATCTTAAATTAAAGATCAATGACAAAAATATAATGGAAAAACTTCTGTTTTCTGGAAATTAAAAATATACTTCTAAATCATCAATTGGTTAAATAAGAAATCAAAACACAAATTAGAAAATATCTTGAACTACATGATAATGAATTTACAACTTATCATAAGTGTGCACTTAAAACTAAAGCATTACTTATAGGAAAAGGAAATTATAAATTGTAAAAGAACACTGAAAAATAGTGATAAAAGCTGTATCTCAAAAAACTATAAAAAGTAGCAAATTTTGTTGAAAGAAAGAAATATAGGGATAAGCATGGAAATCAATTAATTCCTTAAGAAATGTAAAAGAAAGTTGTTGTTGTTGTTGTTGTTGTTGTTGTTAGGTGCCATCGAGTTGGTACCAACTCACAGCAACCCTATGCACAATAGAACAAAACACGCCTGGTCCTGTACCAACCTCACAATCATTGCTGTGGCACCTGCCACTCTGCCAATCCATTTAATTGGAGGTCTTCCTCTTTTTCTCCAATCCTCCACTTTACCAAACACTTCTCTAGGGACTGGTCCCTCCTGATAGGTTTCTGAAGTATGAGAGATGAAATCTGGCCATCCTTGCTTCAAAGGAGCATGCTGGCTGTACTTATTCCAACACAGATCTGTTTGTTCTATTGATAGCGCATGGTACTTTTAATAGTCTCCTCCAATACCATAAGTCAAATGCATCAGTTCTTGGACATTATTCCTGATTCACTGTCCAACTTTCACATACAAATGAGGTTATTGAAAATATCCAGGTTTGGAGTGGGTGCTCCTTAGTCCTCAAGCTGACATAATTGCTCTTCAACACTTAAAAGAGGCTTGTGCAGCAGATTTGCCTAACACAATACATTGTTTGATTTCTTGACTGCTGCTTCCATAAGGGTTGATGGTTAATCCAAGAAAAATGAAGTCTTTGACAACTTCATTTTTTTCTACATTTATATGGATGTTATTTAATGGTCCAGTGATGAGGATTTGTGTTTTCTTTACATTGAGATGCAACCCATCTTCATCAGTAAGTAATTTAACTCCTCTTCATTTTAGCTAATAAGGTTGTATCATCTGCATATGCTAATGAGTCTTCCTCCAATCCTGATGCCATACTTTTATTCAGCTTCTCAGATTAAAAATATGTGCTCAACATACAGATTGAAAAATATGGTGAAAGAATACAACACTCTCACACACCTTTCCTAATTTTAAAGCATTCAGTGTTCCCTTGTTCTGTTAGAACAACTGCCTGTTGATCTATGTACAGGTTCCTCATGAGCACAATTAAGTGTTCCAGAATATTTACTCAGCAGTTTTGCCAATAGCTTGTCATGATCGATACAATAAAAGCCTTTGTGTAGTCAATAAAGCACAGGTAAACATCTTTCTGGTATTCTCTGTTTTCAGACAAGATCCAGCTGATGCTAGCAATGATATTCCTTGTTCCATGTCTTCTGAATCTGGCTTGAACCTCTGGATGTTCTTTGTCAGTGTATGGTTGCAAATGTTTTTGGATTATCTTTAGCAAAATTTTACTTTCATGTGATATTAATGATATTATCTGATGATTTTTGTATTCCATTGGGCCACCCCTCTTTGGAATGAGCACAAATGTGATTCAGTTGGCCAGGTAGTTGTCTTCCAAATTTCTTGTCATAGATGAGTGAGTGCCTCCAGTGCTGCATCAGTTTGTTACAAGATTTCAGTTTGTATTCCATCAATTCCTGGAGCCTTGTTCTTTGCCACTGCCTTCAGTGCACGTTGGACTTCTTCCTTCAGTAGCATTGGTCCTTGACTATATACTACCTCTTGAAATGTTTGGTAATTGATCATTTCTTTTTGGTACAATGACTGTGTATTCCTTTCATCTTCTTTTGATGCTTTCTGCATCCTTCAATATTTTGCCAATAGAATGCTTCAGTATTGCAAGTTGAGGCTTGAATTTTCTCTCCAGTTCCCTCAGCTTGAGAAATGTTGAGTGTGTTCTTCCCTTTTGGTTTTCTAACTTCAGATCTATGTATATTTTCTTACAAAATCTGACTTTGTCTTCTCGAGCTGACCTTTAAATTTTTCAGTTCATTTCCTCTATCTCCTCTTTTCTTCCATTTGCTTTAGCATTTCTATGTTGGAAAGCAAGTTTCAGAGTCTCTTCTGACATCCATTTTGGTCTTTTCTTATTTTCTTTTCTTCTTAATAACCATTTGCTTTTTTCCTCTAAGATTTTCTTAATGTCATCTCACAGCTCTTCTGGTCTTCAATCTTTAGTGTCTAATGATTAAGTCTTTTCTTGAGATGGTCTGTAAATTCAGGTGGGATTTAGTCAAGGTCATATTTGCTTTCTTCCTATATGATATTCTTGATGTCATTCCACAACTCTTCTTGTCTTCTGTCTTTAGTATCTAGTGCATCAAATCTATTCTTGAGATAATCTCTATGTTCAAGGTCATGTTTAGGCTCTCATGGACTTGTTTTGCTTTTCTTCAGCTTCATTCTGAACTTGCATATGAGAAAATGATGATCTGTTCCACAGTTTGCTCCTGGCCTTGTTTTGGCTGATGATATAGAGCTTTTCCACAGTCTCTTTCCACAGATGTAGTCAATTCAACTTCTGTGTATTCCATCTGGTAGACCCATGTG
>NW_006408534.1:25864975-25867252 GCF_000296735.1 Chrysochloris asiatica
CTGATCTGTTTATCATTAGAACAAAGACCTGAACAGGAGTTGTGGAGTGGGAGAAAGTCTGACTAAAAAGGAAATAGGTGGAAAATTAAATCCTGCGTTACATCATAAGAAGTAACAGTAACACCTTGACATTTTTCAAGGCAAGAAGCCAAGAGAGGGGTGTTAAAGTCATACTCATATTTTGGTACAGATTTTTTTGTTTCTCTTTTATGTGATTATAGATTGCAGTACTCAATCTGCTTTTGTTTTTTTTTGTTTTGTTTTTGTTTTTTTGCTGTTGCTGCTTTGGTTTTTTGGTTTCCCTTTTACCTTTAGGGGTTCTTTCTCTCCCTATGTTATCCAAGAAGAGACAGAAATTGTGGTCCTATAGCCAAGCTATAATCACACCCTATAAAATCCCACCATCCAGGCAAGAGCCAGTATCAGCTGCTATACACCAGATGTACTACTATTACTCTGAGTTGAGTAATAAGAAAAGTGAAAAGGCAAGCCCATCTCTGGATCACAGCTACCTGGAGGCAATCAGAAAGCATAATAATACACCAACATACATTTATCTAATTATTGAAAACACATGTAATTATTGGAGATGCCCAAGAAACAACTGACCATATCGGCACATGCACAGAAACAAGATAAAGTAAATGAGACAAATGAACTGGAAGTAGGCCTAGACGTCCCATTAGAAGGAGGGCAGGCTTTAGAACTGCCTAAGAAGGAATTCAGGAGAATGGTATTGAGATGCATCCAAACACTCCACAGAGGCATTGATAAAAATAAGTAAAAAGTCAGGAAAATGTTACAAGAACAATCAAATAATACAGATACAGCATTGGAAAAAAATTCAAGACCTGCAAAAACAGGTCCAAATGATTCATAATGAATAACACAAGAATTACTGGAATTCTGGAACAGGAAGAATCACAGACTTCCACAGAGGAGATAGTTGAAGAGCTACTGGAAGAAAATTGCCCTAACATCCTGACAAATGAAAAGATAAGCATTCAAGAAGCTCAACAGACACCAGGAAGGATAGATCTCAAAAGAAAATTACCAAGACATATCATAATTAAGCTCTCCAAAATCAAAGACAAAGGAGAATCCTGAAAGTAGCGAGGGAAAAGAGAAGTGTTGTTGACAAAGGCAAGTAAATCCTATGAAGCTCTGATCTCTCAGCAGAAACCATGTAGGCAAGAAGGCATTGGGGGTACATATATAAAACCCTGAAAGAAGAAAAATGCCAACCTAGAATCATCTACTCAGCAAAGTTGTCAATCAAATATGACATTGTAATAAAAACATTCCAGAATAAACAGAGCTAAGGAATTTTGCCAAAACCAACCCAGTGCTTCAAAACATCCTAAAGCGAGTTCTTTGGACTGAGAACCAACAAGAACAGACAACAACCAGAGAGTAACAGATGTGGCAGCACCACCCAGAACTCAGTTGATAAGTGGAAGAATCCAGAACAGAACAAAACTATAAGAACAAATTCAGAGGATCTGGGAAGTCAGTCCATGATCAAAACAATTACAGTATGAAAGTAGATAAAAACATAGGAACATAGATCCAGATGGTGAGGAGGGCAGGTAGAGTGTAGGATAAATACACTATTTTAAAGGGAGGAAAAAGTTATTAGAATATATGGTAACCTCAAAGAAAATTAATACTTCACAACATGACAAGAAAATGAAAATCCAAGAAGAACATGGAAACATTAAAACTATGAAGAAACTGACAAGAAAGAACACAACAAACATGAACTCAGCACAGGAAGGCATGGAGAACAAAGAAACCAGCAGCACCTCACACACACACACACACACAAAAAAAAAAAACCCATACAATGACAGCAATTAATTCATAGCTATTGATAATTACACTGAATGCCAATGGATTAAATGCACCAATTAAGAGATGGAGAGTTGCAGAATGGATAAGAAAACAAGATCCTTCAATATGCTGTCTGCTTAGGGCAGAGATCCTCAAAGTACATAGTCAATGAAGCATAATTAATCTTCTTTCAGTCAAGTTCCATCTTACATTATCTATGATATCCCTAGGTCGACATGCTCTTTTGAATCTGGCTTGAATTTCTGACAGCCCCCTTTTGTTATACTGCTACAACCATTTTAAAATTATTTTCAGAAAAATTTTACTTGCATGTGACATTAATGTTGTTAAGTACTGTGGAGTTGGTTCCAACTCATAGTGACCCTGCACAGGGTTTCCGAGGCTGTAAATCTTTATGGGAGCAGAAAGCCTCATCTTTCTCCC
>NW_006408534.1:25868482-25876979 GCF_000296735.1 Chrysochloris asiatica
CAGTCAATGGTACTTTCAATTTTCTTTTCCAACCCAATGATTCAAATGCACCAATTCTTCTCTGGTCTTGCTTATTAACTCTCCAACTGTCACAAACATATAAGGTAACTGAAAATACTATGGCTTACGTCAGACGTTTTAACAGTAGCAGATTTGTCCAGGGCAATACACCCATTTGATTTCTTACCTACTGCCTGCATGAGCATTGATTTTGGATTCAAGTAAAATGAAATCCTTGACAACTTTAGTCTTTTCTCCATTTATCATAATGTTATTTATTGGTTTAGTTGTGAAGATTTTTGCTGTCTTTACACTGACTCGTAATTCACATTGAAGGTTGTATTTTTTTCATTTTCATCAGTTAAGTGCTTCGTGTTCTCTTCACTTTCAGCATACAAGTTTGTTCCATCTGTATATGAGCCTTCCTCCAATTCTGTTGCCATGTTTTTCTTCATATAGTCCAGCTTCTCAGATTATTTGCTCCACATACATATTGAATAAGTATGATGAAAGGACACAATTGTGATAAACACCATTCCTGATGTTAAGCCACTCAATAGTCACTTGCTTTTTTGGAAGGCTGTGTTCTGGCAGGTTTTGAAGGAGCACAATTAAGTGTTCTAGAATTCCCATTCTTCACAATGTTATCCATAGTTTGTTATGATCCACAAAGTTGAATGCATTTGCATAGTCACTGAAACACAAGTAAACATCTCTCTGGCATTCTCTGCTTTCAGTCAAGATCCATCTATTGTTAACAGTGATACTCTTGCTTCACATGCTTTCTGGCTTGAATTTCTGGCAGCTCTTTGTCTGAAAAGATTAAAGCCAAGAAAACCCTATGGGGTGGTTTTATTCTGTCACGTGGGATTTCTAGAAGTCAAAATAAACTCAACAGCACTACGGCTCGACGGATTCCTACTTATGGACAGCACTTTAATTCCAAGTCATATATCCATTATAATACTTATATATGTTCACAAAAACAAACACTAGAATGATGAATGTAGCAGCAGTATACCGTGTTTATAATAGAGTATTATATAACAATGAGACTGAACTTTCAGAGCATGCAATGTAGTAAATTTTATACACATGCTGTTGTTACATACCTGTGCACAACAGAACAAAACAGTGCCCAGTCCTGCATGGTATTCACAATTGTTGTTATGTTTGAGCCTGTTACAGTCATTTTGTCAATCCATGTCATTGGGGGTCTTCCTCTTTCTCACTCACCCTCTACTTTGTCAAGTATGATGTCCTTTTTCAGCATGACTGGTTCCTCCTAATAACCTGTCCACAGTATATGGAACAAAATCCTACCATCTTTGCTTCTAAGGAGCATTCTGATTATACTTCTGGCAGTCCCTGGTATTTTCAGTATTCTTCACCAACACCATGATTCAAATGCATCGATTCTTCTCCAGTCTTCCCCATTTACTGTCCAACTTTCAACTGTATATGAGGCAACTAAACATACCACGGCTAGGGGCAAGCACATCTTAGTGCTCAAAGGGACATAGTGTTGAGCAAAAGAAGCTTAACAAAAGATGATATACATTCTATGCATTTCATTTATATAATATATAAAACAGGCATAACTTACTCAATTCTAGAAGGCATGATTGTAAAAAGATTTGGGTAGGACTAGTAATTGGTGATAGAAATGTTATGATTATTGATCTGAAGTCTGGTTACATAGATGCATTCAGGTTATAAATATCCACTTATTAATAATACTGTATGTACTTTTTCTTAATGAATATGAGTTTTAAACTTAAAAGATTACTCACCTCAGGAGCAATCTATGCTTACATTCCTCACTCTTTGTAACAGCAAAAAGTATTTCAGACCAGCAGGAAAAAAACAACAACAAAAAAATGGCAGTCTGATTGACTACCACAAGACCAAGCAAGTTATTGGCCAGGGAGCTATCAAGGCAAGCAGTCAAGTCTTGTCAGGGAAAACCCCCTTCCCAGAATGAAACTCAAAGGGAATACACAAGCAGACATGTAATCTTGCTGGCAGCCATGCTGATCTGCCGATGAGGGGAAGTGGGGGAAATGCAGCAATGAAGATGTTGGCTGAGTCTGACCACATTCAAGAGACTTCCGTCAGCCTAGATTGAGACCTAGTTGGCCAGCAGTATGGTGAGACCTGGGGACTCCTGAGCCCATCAACATAGCCACAGAGGGCTAGAGTGGAGAGTGAAGTGTCCAGATGATATGAAGTGAGGGGGAGATGCACAAGAATGCCTATATTTGCAGATAATACCCATTTGACATAGTTTCAATGGCTGGATGATCAGAACTTGACTAGAGGAAGAAAGAAGAGGGGAAAAAAGTGTAATCTGCTACAATTTGATGAACTTGACTTATGCTTATGGATGTAATAGCTTAAAAGATAGAAGGGATCTTCACAGCAAGGATCATTCCCGTCCCCTCTGTATTCAGAGTTGACAAGGATGGACAACTTAGACATTGGCTACCTAAAATGGGGGGGGAGGGGCTATAAAGGCATGAAGTGACTAACTTACAAGTTTTCAAGAGGGAGTTTCATTTCAGAGGGTGCGGGGGAATGTAGAATCTCCACTGAGTGGTATTCAACCTATCTAAATGGGGCTGGTGAAAGCAGATGGGGATAAAACTCATGTGGTTCAATAGTGAATAACTGTTGTCAGGACTGATTGCTATTGTTGCAAATGTAAAGGTAGACATTTTGTAACAAAAGGAGGGGAGTGGTTGATCTTGAAGTGCAGGAGCAAAGGACACTGGGACCATCAAGGGAGAAGAACGGGGTGTGGGACCCTATCCAGAGAAGCAGTGACACCAGAGATGGAGGCAGAGATGATGAACTACAGAAGTAAATACTGTTGAATGATGATGCACGGAGGGGATTGTAATCATTGCAATGAAATGAAATACGATAGACTGAGGGTAAAGCTGATGTTCTCCCATGTAAACTATCACTTAATTCACAATTAAAAATTTAAAAAGTATTTCAGAATTTAATGTATTTTAGTTACTCTAATCTCATCTATTTCTTCATCCTCTTCTCAAAGACAACCATTATTATGAATTTAGCATGCATCATTCCAGGTCACTGTATACACTTTTCATGCATATATAAGTATATCTATAATAATTAATAAATAACATTTTGTATATTTTTATAAAGAATATAGTACGCAAGTTTCTCTGCAACTGACTTATCTTTCAAAATATTTGAGTAATTATACCCAAACATCATTTTAATCTTCTTTTGGGACAATTTCCTTTATTAAAGAGAGAGGAATATTTTTAAAACTATATTTCTAACACATTCTTACAGGTAGAATTCTAGATGTGAAGTTGCTTCCGCCATGCTATTTGGATGCTCCCATGCTACTTGGGAGGTAGAAGTGAGGCTTTCTGCCGCCTTTACAGTTTCTGCTGCCAATCTCAACTTTGGAGGTGTTTAATATTTAGCAACAAAATTATTTTTATGAATGTTTTAAGCCATATGACACTTCTCCATTTCCAGCATAGATCTAGTTGGCCCAATGTAGCTCTGGAATCAGCAGTTATGATGGTAGCTTCCTGATCTCTAGGTCATAAATAAGGTAGTGGTTCTAAAAATGATATTTTCAGGAAAGTCTTCAATATCCTGTTCTTCCTGATTGTCCTATAAGCAGCAGATCCACTGAGGCTGGTTCTTCAGTGTTGTTCTGGAAAGGCATTCCTGCAGCCCTATCATGAACCTACTCTCCCAGCATTTCCAACAATTGTGTAAGCATCTATTTTCCTTTTCTAAGGATCCCGGTGGCACAGTGGGTGAATGGATGAGTGGGTTCAAACCCACCAACTGCTCCAAGACAGAAATATGAGGCTCGATGCTCCAATAAAGACTTCTAATCTTCAAACCTCTATAGAGCAGTTCTAGTATGTCCTATAGGATCATGATGAGTCTGATTCAATTTCAGAGCAGTGGGATTTAGAGTGAGTATTTTCTCTTTTGACTTAAAATGGGCACAGGGTTTCCTTTTTCCTGCAACCAAATACTGTTTGATAAAATGGCGTTGCTACCATCAACCCATGTTAGTGTGAGAAATTTTCATTTTTTACTTTAATGCCTATTAGTATAAAGTGGGGAAAGATGAGGTTTCTTGCTCCCACAAATATTTACAGTCTCTGACACACAATGCAACATTGCTATGAGTCAGAATTGACTGAAGAGCACTGATCTGTGTACATGTTCCTCAAGAGCACAATGAAGAGTTATCCATAGTTTGTTATGATCCACACAGCTGAATGCCTTTGCACAGTCAACAAAGCACAACTAAACATTTCTGTTATTACCTCCTTTTAGCCAAGATCCATCTGACATCAACAATGATATCCCTAATTCCACATACTGTTCTGACCCAGTTGGAATTTCTGGCAGCTCACTGTCTATGTACTACTATAGCCATTTTTAAATAATCTTCAGCAAAATTTTGTTTGCATGTGTTATCATGATATTTTTAAATGATTTGCACATTTCATTGGGTCACCATTCTTTCCAACGGGCACAAATATGGATCTCTTTCAATTGGTTTGTCAGGTAACTGTCTTCCAAATTTCTTGACATAGATGACTGAGCACTTCCAGTGCTGCATCTCTTTGTTGAGACATTGTATTCCATCAATTCTTGGAGCCTTGTTTTTTTGCCACTGTCTTCAGTGCAACTTGGACTTTTTCCTTCATTACCATCAGTTCTTGATCAAATGCTACCTATTCAAATGACTCTACATTGAACAGTTATTTTTGGCACAGTGATTATTTGAATTCCTTGAATCTCTTTTTGATGTTTCTAGTGTCATTCAGAATTTTTCCTGTTTGTTGATGTTTGCTGTTAAGTGTTGATAAGTCAGTTCTGACTAATAGCAGTACTGATAGGATTTCCGAAGAGTGATTAGTTGATTTAAACTGGCAATCTTGCAGTTCAAATTGGCTCTGCGGTCCACTGCATTATTTGGCAGTGCCATACCAGAACACTTTTTGCCCATAGAATCCTCAATATTGCCTCTCAAGGTTTCATTTTTTTTCTTTAGTTCTTTCACCTTGAGAAATGTTGAACATGTTCTTTCTTTTTGTTTTCTAATTCCAGGTCTTTGTAAATTTTATTATAATAAGTTTTATCTCTCAAGCTGTCCTTAGAATTTTTCTCTTTGGATCTTTTAAACTTCCAAGTGCAAGTTTAAGAGTCTCTTTTTATATTCACTTTGGTCTTTGCTTTCTTTTCTGTCTTCTTAAAGATCTTTTGCTTTTTTAATGTATAATGTTCTTGATGCTTCTGGTCTTCTGTTATTAGTGTCTAATGTATCAAATCTGTTCCAGAGACCTAACTACAGATGGCTAGAGCTGAGAGTGAAGCATCCAGCTGTTATGAAGTCGGGGGAGGCGCACAAGAATGCCCAAACTTGCAGATAGTACCCATTTGACCTAGCTTCAATGGTTTAAAGACCAGAGCTCAGCTAGAGGAAGATAAAGAAATTTGATAAAGGAAGTAAGTGTTAATTGCTAGTATTTGATGAGCTTTACCTATATTTATGAATGTAGTAGCTCAAAACACTAACCAAGAGGGAAGGAGTCTGCACATCAAGGATCAAGCCTATCCCCTCAGTATACAGGTTTGATGTTGTTGTTGTTAAGTGCCATTGAGTCAATTCTGACCCATAGCGCCCCCTTATAGGGTTTCCAAGGAGCAGCTGGTGAGCTTGAACCATCAACCTTGCAGTTCAAATGACATTGCAGTATGATGCATTAGCCCACAGTGCCACACCAGGACTCCATACAGGGTAGATAGGTATGTACAAATTAGACAGTGGCTACTTAAAATGGGGGTGGGGGAGCTTTAAAGACACAAGTGGCTGGCTTACAAGTTTTCAAGAGGGCCTGGAATTTCAGAATGTGTGGAGGAAGGTAGAATCCCCACTGAATAGTTTTCATTTTACCTAGATGTGTCTGGTGAAAGGAAATCAGGATAGGATTATTTTGAACCAATAGTGAGTAATTGTTATCATGTCTAACTGAGATTATCAAAACTGTCAAAGTAGAAGTTTTTTGTGTAAGTATTTTTATTGTGAATTGAGTGATAGTTCACATGGGAGAACATCAATTTTACACTCATCATATCTTTGCAATGATTACAATCTCCTCCATGCATCATTATTCAACAATATTTTTCTTCTATTCCCTCTGTTTTTTGTTTTGTTTTGTTTTGGGGGAGTATACACAAAAACACACAGGAACATATACTCATGTCAACAACAAAAGGGCACATTCTGCAAGCCTGCCTCCTGGCTGCTGACACCTGGCCACTAGTACACAGCCTTTCTCTTTCCTTGAGTCTAGACTCCTCAGCTGCTCTATTTCTCCGTGTCTTCATCTCTGCTTCCATCTCTGGTTTCACTGCTTTCCTAGATAGAGTTCCACATTCTGCTAGTGCTCTTCTCCCTTGATGGTCTTAAAGTCCCATGTTCCTGGACTGTAAAATTAACTACTTCCTCCTTTTGTTACAAAACTTCCATTTTTACAGTTTTAACAGTTGCAATTAGTCATGAAAACAATTTTTACTCACTATTGAATCTTAAGAATATTATCCCCATCTCTTTTCACCAGACCAGTTTAGAAAAGAAGAAAACTATTAAGTGGGGATTCTACCTTCCCCTGCACACTCTGAAACTAAACTTCCTCTTGAAAATTTGTAAGCCAGTTACTTCATGCCTTTATATTCCCCCCTCCTGCCCATTTTAGGTAGCCAATGTCTAAGTTGCCCATCCCTATCAACCCTGAATACAGAGGGGATAGGATTGATACTTGATGTGAAGACTCCTTCCATCTCAGTTGGTATTTTGAGCTACTACATCATAAGTATAGGTCAAGTTCATAAAATTGTAGCAATTTACGCTTATTTCCTTTATCAAATTTTATTTTATTTTTAAACTTCCTCTAGTCGAGTTCTGATCATCAAGCCATTGAATCTAGGTCAAATGGGTACTAGCTATTCACTTTCAGCTCTAGCCCTCTGTGGCTATGTCCTTATCCATGGGCTAAGGAGTCCCTAGATCTCACCACACTTCAGAACAAACAGTCCTTCCTTGTCTCTCTCTCATGTCCAGTTCAGTGGGAGTCTATGGAACGTGGTAGAACTCAGCCCATATATTCATTGCTACCTTTCCCCCAGTTCCACTCACCAGCAGAACAACATGGTTGCCAGCAAGCTTACATGCCTGCTCATGTGTTTCCTTTGAGTTTCAGTCTTGGAAGAGGGTTTGACCTGAAGGGACTTGATTGCTTGCCTCAATGGCACCCAGAAAACAACCTGCTTGTTCTTGTAGTAGACAATCAGACTGCCATTTTTGTTTTGGGTTTTTCTTGCTCGTCTTTCTATCAAGAAGTATTTTCTCTTCCTTCAGCTGTTCTGGGCTGGTCTTCTTGTCCTTTCAAGTAGGAATGTCCTGCCTCAGAAGGTTCTGTATGGGGCTCAGGATTCAGTCTAAGGTTTTATACACTACAAAGCCTCCAAAGGAAGTCTATTTCACTGGGCAAGATCTAGAACACCTTTTAGGTATTCCAATTAGTTATAGGCTGATGATGGGCTTACAAGCTTTCTGTAATCATGTTTCCCAATATTCCTTTCTATCCTGCTCAAGAGTCTATTTAACAATAGAAGGAATAGTTTCCAGCAACATACACATCACCACAGTATGACAATCTGTTAGAAGAATGGTGGGCTGCAAAATGTTGTTGTTGTTTTTGTTAAGTATCATTGAGTTAGTTCTGACTCATAACTACCCTGTATAGGGTTTCCTAGGAGCAGCTGGTGAGCTTGAACTGCTGACCTTGTGGTTCAAACCAACCTTGCAGTCCAGCACATTAACCCGCAGCACCACATCATATATGCACATAGTTACTGTATATTTATTTTACCTGAAAGTTGAATTGCTGGAGCAAAAAAAAAAATCAACTTTCAATTTTATTTCATATTCAAGTGCCTGTATCAATTATACCCTTTCTCTGACTATACTAAATATTTTAATTCTTCTCAATTTTTTCCAATATGATGTAAATAAACATATCTCAGTATTGTTAAACCATAATTATTGATGAGGCATCAGTGGTTCAGTGATAGAATCCTTGTCTTTCATGCAGGAATCCCAGTTCCCAGCAGGAAACCCAATTTCTAGTCAGTGTACTTCATATATAGCCACCACTCATTTGTTATGTGGACTTGAGTATTACTATGTTGCTGAATAGGTTTCAACACAGCTTCTAGACTAACACAGTCTAGGAAGCAATGTCTAGTAATCTATTACTGAAAATCAGCTAGTAAATACCCTATAGAAACAATCAGATCCTCAACTGATAATGGGCTTGGTATAGGAGCAAGCCTTGATTCATTCAATTGTGTATGGGTCACCATAAGTCAGTAGCTGACTCACTCAATGGCAACTAACCATTACAATAACGGGCAA
>NW_006408534.1:25877805-25881434 GCF_000296735.1 Chrysochloris asiatica
CACATGCTATTGTTTTCATTGCTACCAGAATTTTCATAGTCATTGACTTTGTCAGATTTTCTGACGTTTTAGCCACAATGTTATAATAATTAATGTTTGTTAACCTATATCAATACCTTTTTTGAGAATAAAGTAGTAATTAATGGAAAAGAAGAAAAAAAAAACAACTTATATTCAGTTACCAATAATGCTGTAATTCAATGTAGAAAGATTTTACAAAACAATTTTGTTGTTAGTATACATATAAAACATATTACATTGAAATTATTTCCATGATATTAGCATGCATTATCTATAATTAAAAATGACAATAAACATTACTGAACGTTCTGTACAGTGCAGGAGAAGGTCCATATGATGGGGGGGAGCAGCGGGAGAGGAGTGGCACCAACCCTAGTGATGCCACTGACCAGATAACTGTTCCTCAAAGGTTTGGTGATAATTGTCCATAATACTTTTTATTATTTAATTTCAAACACACTATTTTTAATTATCATGTATTTGTTAATCAATGATAGACTTTTTACATAAATTTTCTTACATTTATGTAAGATTGTGCTTCATATATTTTGAAGGCATTTAATGGGTCTGTATTAATTAATTAATTAATTCCTCTGTACTATACCTTGCTTTTAATTCTATTTTCTAAGAAATTATTGTATTTTCAGCATGCCCATTCTACATTTCTTCTAATTTTTATTTCAAAATGACAATTCTAATTTTCTAATGGCTTTTAGTGTCTTTTAATTCTTTCATGTATGTTATCACTTTGAGAAATTTAAGCATCCTGTATTTATTCTGAAGTCTTTTTCGCATATCTTAATCATATATATTTTATTGTTAGGAATACAAATTCCTATCTTTTACTTCTCTTATCATCCTTTCTTAGAACTGGGATCCTCATACGTTTTCCTTCATTGTTTATTCCATTTCCATCTACTATTAGAATTACCAAATTTCTCCACCCCCTCACCCCACTGGTCTCTTCTGCTTTAGTAGGTTATTAAATATTTAACAGGAATGTGAAAACTACCTTTTTTTCCCTTTAATATACTGGAAGGGAAACAGTATATACGTATTTACTCATTAGGCTACACCATTGAGAACTTTCCCACAAATGAAAAAAGGAAAGGAAGGGGAGGGATAGGGAAAGAAAGGAAAACATAGAAAAAAGATATGGAAATGGATAATGGTGATGTGTGTGCAACACATGGAGTGTAGTTGGTATGGCTAGATTGTATTTGTAAAAGTTGTTGAAATGTTTTGTTGGCAAATGTTTTGTTGTATGCATATTGCTTGCTATTTTAAAAAAAAAAAAAAGTAAATAAGACTTAAGGCTCCAGCCATGATAGAAGCCTAATTGATAGCAAAGTTTTCCTCACGCCATAAACAATTAGAAAACTGGGTCAAATATGAGAGCAAATACTAGGTTTTCTGTGCAAATTTGCATAGGCTTATTCCAAACAAAATGTGTTTAGACATGTGTGGTCAATAGACAGCCACAGACAAGTGAACTTAGTAATACATATGTCTAAGTTTCATTGTTGTTGTTGTTGTTGTTATTAGGTGCCATTAAGTCAGTACCGACTCATAAGGACCTATGCACAGTAGAACGAAACACTACCCAATCTTGGGCCAACCTCACTACTTTTGCCATACTTGAGTCCATCGATGTTGTCACTTGGCCAATCCATCTTGTTGGGGGTCTTCCTCTTTTTATCTGACCCTCCACCTTACCAAACATGATGTCCTTCTCCAGTGATGCCTGACTATATGTCTGTAGTATGAGACACGAAGTTTGGCCATCTTGGCCTCTAAGGAGCACTCTGGCTGCACGTCTTCCAAAATGGATCTATTGGTTCTTTTGGCAGCCCATGGCACTTTCAATATTCTCCTACAACACCATAACTCAAAAGTATCAATTCTTCTACGGTCTTCCTTATTCGCTGTCCAACTTTTACATGCATATGAGGTTATTGAAAATACCATGGTTTGGGTCAGGGGCACCTTAGTCATCAAACTGGCATCTTTGTTCTTCAACACTTTAAACGGTCTTGTGCAGCAGATTTGCCTAATGCAATACATCATTTGATTTCTTGACTGCTGCTTCTGTGAGTGTTGATAGTTGATCCAAGAAGAATGAAGTCCTTGACAACTTCAATCTTTTCTCCATTGATGAAAATGTTGGTTAGTGGTCTAGTGGTGAGGATTTTTGTTTTCTTCACATTGAGTTGTAATCCATATCGAAGGCTGTGCTCTTTTGATCTTCATCAGTAAATGTTTTAAGTCCTCTTCTCTTTCAGTAAGCAAGCTTGTATCATCTACATATTGTAGGCTGTTAATGAGTGTTATTCAAATCCTGATGCCACATTTTTCTTCATATAACCCAGCTTCTTGTATTATTTGCCCAGCATACAGGTTGAATAAGTATGCTGAAATAATACAACCTTGTTGCACACCTTTTTAAATTTTAAACCATCCAATGTTCCCATGTTCTGTTCAAACAACTGCTTCTTGGTCCAGGTACAGATTCCTCATGAGCACAATTAAGTGTTCAGAAATACTCATACTTTACAATGCTGTCCATAGCTTGTTATGATCCACAAAATCAAAAGCCTTTGCATAGTCAATAAAGCACAGGTAAACATCTTTCTGATATTCTCTGCTTTCAGTCAAGATCCATCGGACAACAGCAATGATATCCCTTGTTCCATGTCCTCTTCTGAATCTGGCTTGAACCTCTGGAAGTTCTCTGTCAATGTATGATTGCAGCCTTTTCTGCATTACCTTTAGTAAAACTTTACTTGCATGGGATATCAAAGAGATTGCCTGAGGATTTCCGCATTTCTTTGGGTCACCTCTCTTTGGAATGGGTAAAAATAAGGATCTCTTCCATTCAGTTGGCCAAATAGTTGTCTTCCAAATTTCTTGGCAGAGATGAGTGAGTGCCTCCTCTGCTGCCTCACTTTCTTGAAAGATATCAATTTTTATTCCATCAATTCCTGGTGCCTTGTTCTTTACCAATTCCTTCAATGCACCTTGGACTTCCTCCTTCAGTATCATTGGCTCTTGATCATATGCTACCTCTTGAAGCAGTTGAACATCAACCATTTCCTTTTGATACAGTGACTCTGTGTATTCCTTCCATCTTCTTTTGATGCTTTCTGTGTCATTCAATAATTTGCCCAGAGAATCTTTCAGTAACAAAAGTGGAGGCTTAAATTTTTTTCTTCAGTGCCCCCAGCTTGAGTGTGTTCTTCCTTTTTGGTTTTCTGATTCCAGATCTTTGCAAATTTTGTTGTAATATTTGGCTTTATCTTCTCAAGCTGATCTTTGAAATTTTCTATTCAGCTCTTGGTAAGTACTATGGAGTCGATTCCAAATCATAGTGACCCTGCACAGGGTTTCCAAGGCTGTAAATCTTTGCAGGAGCAGAACACCTCATCTTTCTCCTGCAGAACTCCTGGTAGTTTTGAACTGCTGACCTTGAGGTTGGCAGCCCCACTGATAACCACTATGCTACCAGAGGTTCATCTCTTGGACCTACTCATTTCATCCATTTGCTTTAGCATCTCTATGCTGGAGAGCAAGTTTCAGTGTCTCTTCTGACATCCATTTTGACCTTTTCC